>NW_027468718.1:19007807-19027807 GCF_046254945.1 Alosa pseudoharengus | reverse complement strand
ATCAACGTGGTCACTTTAGATAAAGTGGGCCCAACTACTGCATTTTGGCAGGCCTAAGCCTGTGCTTCTCCCAGAGCTGGCATGGAAGAGATAACCACTTTTATAGTTACCACAAACACCATCCGTCTACAGCTCGATTTTTTTTTATCTGTCGGAGTCTACTGCTCTTTATCTTGTCTTTCGGTCTCAGTAAGTCTGTGTGTTTCTAAAATTGTCAGAATGCCAGACACAGTTCCGTCTGACACCACTCATTATCTTTATTTCTGCTGTTTCTCACGAACTCTCTTCATTCAGTTAACACAAACTTCCTCCATGACACACTGAGGTTAGGCTACTTGCTAATGAGAGGTGAGGTGGTTGGAGATTTGAGGGCACTACTCATCTCTCCACTGGCCACCTCACTCCTAATTTGGGCTCGGACTGTTTACTTGTGTGACTGAATGAGAGACATGGCCCATAAACAAATTTAAAGTAAAAATGTCACCTACAATTGAAAGGCCCAACAGTAGTTGACTTTATTTTGTATCAAATAAATGTGACATTCTATTATATCCATAAAAGATGAAATATTTGACAGAAATCCAGCAATCTTTTACGTGCTACTTTTTGCTTAAGTCCTGATAGGAGTGTATTCAGATCAAATAAGGCTGTGGTTTCATAATGAAACAAAGATCTTTACTATGTTTGTCTTTGAAGCAGAATGAAATTCTAGGGCAAGGGTGAATCTTACATTATCAAAATTATGGCTGACATGTAATTACATTATTGGCTGTAAGAAGCAATATACTGTACCTGCCAGGCTTCTGAAGAAGTGTATTTGGAAAGGCATGGCTAAGTGGACGTGCTCTTAAAACATTACGGCATTAGAAATGACAGGCGTGTGTGTGTGTGTGTGTGTGTATGTGTGTGTGTGTGTGTGTGTGTATGTGTGTGTGAAACACAGCACTGTTTTTATTGTGAAGTGGACTGCTTCCCGTGCGTCACTTCACCCGAGCCCCCTCCCCTTTTGCTTCCCCTGGTCGGCCTCCAGCCCTCTAGGGACCTCCTACTCCTAGTGTGGCACGCAGTGCAGGACTTTCAGGTTCATCCAGGGGTGGTTACTGAGAGTATTTAGGCCAGCCTCAAGTCCTTCTCCACCTCAATGCCCCTCCTTAAGACCACCCCATCTTCACACAACACCCATCCCATTTCAGTTTATTTTGAGTCCCCCTACTAATTCCCAGATGCTCTGTCCTCCTCTGCTCCCTCTCTCTCTCTCTCTCTCTCTCTCTCTCTCTCTCTCTCTCTCTCTCTCTCTCTCTCTCTCCTCCTCTCCTCTCCTTCTCCACTCATCCATCCCTCCCTGCGGCAGTGAGGAGAAGGAAGGGGGACTGAGTGGTGGCTTGTGTGAATGCAGCGATATGTCAAGCACTCAAAGAAAACAAGTGGCCCATACATCAGCCAGCTGTCAGCCAGGCATCCAAACACCGCACCTCTCCAGTCGGCTCCGAGCACGGCAGGCCCCTCGTCCGAGCATCATCACCGCCACTCCACACACAGCCACGCAATCCAAATATCCTCCCGCATTAACACTAAGATCCACTAGCAGGCTTACAGTAACTGACGTCCTCCAGTCTCCTGATATAACCTCAGCAGCTCACAGGGGGAGGCAGTGGAAAATTAACTTAGCCTTTGTTAAGAGCAAAACAGTATGAGAATAGCTTTCCAAAAAGGCAACCCCATTAGGCTTTTAATAGAATTGTCATAAATTCAATGCGGTTCAAAATTGCGTTAGTTAATACACAACCATGCTCATATTATGCCACAAAAAAGTTCAGGGCACAGACAGGCTTTAGTGACCTCTAACATTTATTAGGCACTGGCCTTTTTCATTTTGCTTCCGTCCCTCTACCCTATTCAACTTCTCCATTCCATTTCATGCTACATCCGTACAAGCACAAGCTTTGTGCCCAGTAACACGAGGCAATTCCCTACTACACTTTCCATTCATCAGTCTGTTCTCACTGTGTTGCATGCCATTTTCTTTATTATCTCTCAGTCTGTCTGTCCTCAGTCTGCGTCTCTTTCTGCCCATGTACCTTTCCCATTATCGAACGGAACACATCACTCTTCCACCGTTATCTCTTTCTCTCTCACTCATTCTCCACTCCTTTGTATTCTTCTGTTTGATCATTTTCCCTCACCTCAGCCTTTTAAAGCCTCATTCACTCTCTCTCTCTCTCTGTCTCTCTCTCTCTCTCTGACTCTCTCTCTCTCTCTCTCTCTCTCTGACTCTCTCTCTTTCTCTCTCTCTCTCGTTGGCAGGGAGGCTGGATGGAGGGGGAGATGGGGAGTGATGTCCGCAGAATGCGTCAGCGACACACGAGTACATTTCAGCCTCATTCTGCTGCGTTAGGAGGCATTAGCCTCCATCAGTTGGCATGCAACAACACATTTCATCTTCACATACACTCAAAGATGATGCTGTTGTTTTGCATACATTTGCGTTTTGTCATGATGAAGTACAGCACATTTGTTCTATTTATTACTGCGGATGCTGTAATGGCCTGACAGAGGGGCGTACTGCCATTGTATCTGCACATGCAGGCGAGGAACATAGACAGGTAGCGATTGGGAGGAGGAGATGGGCAGGACAGTTGCAGCTGGCAGCTGGTAATGCTGTGGTTGTGTACAATACTCAGAAATGCGCACATAATAATAATATGTAGAAGAATGGGTCATTTAGGTTCACTAGGGAAGAGCATGATACGGAGAACCAATCAGTTAATGCTGTGCCCTTACTTTACTCATGGGGTAAGATATACACACACACACACACACACACACACACATACACACAACCATGCTGAAAACGGGGCATGTAGACGACATACAGATCATATACAGCAAGACACTTTACTGTAATGCAGTCATCACCATCTGAAACATACTCATCAGCAGTCTAACAAAGACAATATTGCTCCTCACATGGCAGGATTTTCACTTTACCATGATCAATAAAATTGATTGAGTTCGCCCAAGATTTATTGATCCCTCAGAGGCCACCCACTATCATGCAGGGATGTACACACTCTCAATACCTCACTGTGCAGTCAAGTGACTGATCATCCTTAGAAAGGGCCATTCAATCTCACTGCTCTTTTGAAAGCCAGGGAACAGCATGTGCCCAATGAAGGGTCTAACAAGGCAGCATTCTGCTGCACACAAAAGCACCTTGTGGTGTTTTTTTATAATGGCAACAATACACACCCAGGCCGCACTCGTGGTGCCGAGCCAGATTAACTGAAGGGAATGTCGGGAGGGGCGGCCTGGCAGAAAGAGTTAATCTGTGTTGTGTGTTGGTTCATCTCGGGATGAGCAGGGAGCAGCAAACACACACACACACACACACACGCACACACATGCACACACACACACACATACACACACACACACACGCACACACACACTCGCATGCACAGATGCACGTCATGTGCTATGCAGAGCCAAATAAAAGACAGACATGGGAATCTAACCTCCCCAAGCAAGATGCACACACACACACACACACACACACACACACACACACATGCACACACACAAAAAAAAACACACACACACACACGCACAAACACACACACACATGCACACACACACGCACACACACACAGACACGTGTTCCCATTTACACATTAAAATGTGCTCGCTTGCACGCACAGACGCACGCACGCAGACATGCTCACGGATGGACACAGACAGAGACACAGAGGCACGGACGCCACAAAGCACACATATCTTTGCATGTCTGTGTATCTGCGTATGCTCTGGTCAGACACCTCATCTGGCCTGTCTGCTGGAGCCCAGTGTCTCACCCGTGTCCCCCCAGCAGGCTTCTCTTTTACTCACCAGCGGATCACCAGAGCGGGCCGGAGCTGAAGCCCCTCCACATGCCGGGCGGCCCAGGGGAGCGCCGCTTCACGGAAAACCTGATCCAACCGAGGAGGGTCGTCAGGTGGCCACTGGTGCCCCCCCCCCCCCCCCCTGCCCCCGTGTGACCCCCCGGGTGGGCCAATCGCAGCAAGCGAAGGGTGTCAGGGCGCTGGTGGTGCATGCTGGGAGGTTCACTGATGTGGAAGGAGAAGAAGTGATGGTAAGGGGTGATGAGAGGAACGCATAAGCCAGGCTTGTTCTCTCTGGTTAAATTTAGGGCCGAGAGAAACAAAGCAGTTGTGCTGCATTTGCGTCAGACTGTGACCACAGTCACACACCAGCTTGCACGCAGGCATACCACACACATGCAAAGCCTTTTGCTCTCCCTCACACACCCTTTCTCTCTTTCTCTCTCTCTCTCTTTCATGATTGTTCTTTCTTTCGTGCAATCCACTTCAGGCTATCAGTAAAATAAAAGGGCTGCTATAGGGACAAAAAATGGAACAACAGCGTGGGGACAGAATGACCATGCAGGTTCACTGTATTGTCTGATTACACACACACACACACTTACACACACACGCACACACACACACACACGCACACACACACACACACACAGATACACAGACACACACACACACACACACACACACACACACACACACACACACACACAAAGGAACACACACAAAGGCAAGCAGCCCAACTGATAAAAGCTCAACACAAAAGAAAATTATGGGCAATTTTTAATCACAACTCAATACTTCAGACTCCCTCCTGCACTTGTGCTTTGCTCATAGCAGCCACATCAGAGGTGTTGGAACAGCGTCATGCGCAACCTCAGACACACAGTAAAGGCATGTGGCTCAATTAATCATTGTGTCAAAAAAGGAAGCACCTTCTCCATTGGTAGGACCTGCAGATTGAACTGACGGCCTTGGGTCAGTCCTCTGTCCCTGGCCCTCAAAGAAAACTCGATGTGACTTCTCTGATTGATTCCATTACAGTTTTTTTCAACTGTTTACACACTAAATCTTTGCTTGTCACACAATTTTCTAAACATGTCCTCCAAACATCATAACCCGACACCAAATCTGCAAAACCATACACTAATTCTCAGTGTTTGACTCATTGCAAAAACACATTTTGCAAAACACCACACACAATTTTCTACCTAACACACAAAAATCTAACAGGAAGTAACTTGATTTCGTTCTTCAAACACAATCCATCAAAATGCCACACTAAATCACCAGTGCTTCACTCTTTCTCCTCACATGTGTAAACACTCTTTACTTTACTGAAAACCATTCCAATCATTGCCTTAGTATTACAGTTTTTTTCAACTGCTTACACACTAAATCTTTGCTTGTCACACAATTTTCTAAACATGTCCTCCAAACATCATAACCCGACACCAAATCTGCAAAACCATACACTAATTCTCAGTGTTTGACTCAGTTTTCAATCGACTTAAACACATTTTGCAAAACACCACACACAATTTTCTACCTAACACAAAAAAATCTAACAGGAAGTAACTTGATTTCGTTCTTCAAACACAAGCCATCAAAATGCCACACTAAATCACCAGTGCTTCACTCTTTCTCTTCACATGTGCAAACACTCTTTACTTTACTGAACACCATCCAATCATTGCCTTAGTATAAGTCTATGAATAGATATACTCTCTATATAGGTATAGACCCTTTCAATCTGATCCTAGAGGATTTCCGGTTGAAATATTCAGAACCAATGCAGATACTTTGAAAATTACAGTAATCGGACTTTAGCTTACAGTAATGTTCTACAAAAAGTTGACTTTATGTAAAATGTGTCTTTTTACTCTGTTTTTGTTTGTCCCCATGTTACAGTACCATTAGCTCAATACGTTTTTCTGTGCCTCCAGAAATGCCTTAGGAACGCTTACTGTAGAATTGTTTGTTTCTGCAGTTGAAAGGGTCTAGGCCTGTGAATACATACTGTACACGACCCCCCCCCCCCCCACACACACACACAGACACACACACTTGACTTTAGAAAAAAACAAAATCAGTGTTTTTTTTAAAAACTCCATGTACATCTGATGGTCACTGTATTCTTCTTTGCTTTTTTTCTTGTTTGCTGTAAAATACTGTATTCACAACAGCAAATTATGTGAGGAAAATATTTTTGGTTTCAATATTGCTTGCATTTTTACTGTGTATTTCAACTTCTCTTTGTTGATACCGTAACTTTCACTCTTGTATGGAAATACATATAGAAAGCCTAAGACAGAAGAGCTTTAGGTTTTGAGCAACAGTGTGTACATGATGTATCCAAAATGTCATATTATGACAAAAGTGTTTGTAATGTGAGGCGAATGTTTGCTTTAAACATGTGTTTTTGACATTTTGAATGTTGTGTGTCATTTTGCTGGAGATTTGGGGCATTTTGCATTTTGTGTGAGCAGTTGTGGGTTTTGTGTGTGGAGTTTTGAAAAATAGACACAGAGTTTTGAAAACGTGTGTAAACAATTGTAAAAAACTGTAAGAGCACTTTGCCATGGAATTATGAGGAATGAACACATAAATGGTCTTTGATACATGTTGACAAAACCTCGGCTATGGCTGATGCTGTCTGGTACATCCACCAGATGCGCTACCGATGACGTTGGTGGACAGTGGTTGGACACGCTGTGTACAAACAGATGGGGACACAGCGTGCACAGTGTGGTCAGGCAAATCCAATAACTAAAGCCTGAAGATGATGATGTTAAATATGATGACGATGATGATGATGATGATGATGATGAAGATTGGTTCATACTGGTCAGTGGTTACTTCTGCTGGCCACAGCTGGTTGAGAAGATGCACCTGCTCAATCGTGAAGCGTTCACTGAGCCAATAGTGTGAGAGGGACCTCATGTCTCTGGCCTTTCATCTTTCATCAGCCATTCACTCACACGCCCTGCTGTGCTGCTGCCTTACCAACTTACACCCTGGCATGAAGGTATGCGGAGGAAAATGTACACACCTGACATATTTCAACCTTCAAAACCATTTCAATGAGCATGGAATGCTTTGAAAGGGCGGCGTGCATGAATTAGTGAGTGTGAAATGTCATTCAGAACCGCAGGGGTGACCAAACGTAGGGTGTGAGCATGCTCTGGGCTCGTGTGTGATGGGGCGTGAGCTCGTAAAACGTGTTTTATTGTGTCGCGGTTCACAGTCTACTGGCCACAGTGGAGCAGGCTGAGCTCCAGCAGCACACAACACAGACACACAGGACAGAACAGAGTGGACCAGTACGGCACAGGACAAACCAGGACGGAACTGCCCAGCACGTACGGCACGGCACAGCGGAACACAGCATTTAGTAGGGCAAGGCAGGACAGTACAGCACAGAATACTGATAAATGGTCCCGCACAGCCATACCCTTAGGGAACAGAATCAAAAGACAGAGAGAGAGAAAAAAACTAAACATAAAAAAATATATAAATAATCAGAGAAATTTTACAAGACACATGTCATGTGGAAAACAGTTTTTAATAAAGTTCTTAGTGAATGAGGTCAGGGACAGAAAGAAACCAAAAGCCTCTTTCACCTCTCTCTCTCTTTCTCTCTCTCTCTCTCTCTCTCTTTCTCTCTGGGAAATTTAGTACAGATATGTGTGTGTGCGTGTGTGTGTTTTCCCAAAGACATTTTGTTTTCCTAAGTAAATAAACAAATGAACAGAGGAAAATATAATGTAACTGACGTCAGCACAGGCCCACAGGACCCTGAAGGAGAGGTGTGTGTGTGTGTGTGTGTGTGTGTGTGTTTATAGGGGGTGGAGATGGTGTGCGGAGTCTGATGGCTATCACAGGTCGGACGTGCATAACTATGTGAAGCATATGAGCAACTTGTAGCACCAACCCACAGGGGCGGTCTCTGGCGTTTGAACAAAGTGGGTCAGTCTCTAGCGACCCTTCCCTCCTCCCCCCTCCCCTCTCGTCACAACCTCCACCCCAACATCTGCCCTTTCTGCCCCCTGTCTGGTCCACTTAGGACCCTAGCAATCGGGCATCCGTGGTTTTGCCTGCGTGTATTTATTTATTTTCATTTCGGAAGGGGGGTGAAGAGTGGGAGAGTGAGTTCTATTTAAAAAACACCCCTCTCAACTTAATATGTTTACTTCAACCGACAAGTGTCACGTCTGCACCCGGCAAGCGACGCAAGTGGCATGACGCAGGGTGTGAAATGGGGTCTTAAAAAAGCTACTTTAAGTGAGCTGGTGAGTCATTTTTGAGTTGAAAAAAAAAAAAAAAATATCAACCGACAGTTAACAGTCCAAGTGGCACACACAATGAGGCAGTGTAGAGACCTGTGCATTTGCAGGGACTGTGAAGCAGTTTATGACTCTTGCGGCCCAGTAAGCTCTCAGTGAACACTACTGTATGTCATTTTGTTTCCATAAGGGCTTTACTGGGTGCAATTACAGAACAGATACTGTGCAAAGGATTAATTTATTTAATCTTGCGTTTCGTTTAAAGAGTAATACATTCCCTCATATTCTGCTGGAGAAATGTGTGCATAGAGTTTATGCACACATTAAGCAATCCACTTTGAAATCTACAGAGGGCAAAGTGGACACCCGAAGGCTGAATGAAGGTCTAAAAAAACCCTCCTGAAAGATTTGTAGAGATGCCGATAGGCCTGGCGTGGGTGTGTGTTGTTCCCTGTAATCTATAAAGTGGATTTAGAAATTGCCCCCGGAAACCAGTGACCCCTGGAGACCCATGGTGTCACACATTTTGGCCTGGATGGGAGTGATCACCTTACAGGGCCCCGAATGGTGACATCAGCGAACAGAAAGTACAAATCGTAACCCCCCCCCACACACACACACCAACCACAACCCCCTTCCACATCGGTTAGTGCAAATCAATGCATCCACAGTCATGGCCGAGTATTGATCAGCTCCAGAGGAAAAATGGAGGAAGTGCCAGTGGTGGAGAGGCTCCATATCTAATTTGAGTCTGTGCGGGAGGGGGGAGCACAAACTCAGACTTAGACAGAGTGTTGGCCTTTGTCGACAAGGACGGCGCAATGACACTGCCATTAATCATAATCGTGATCATGGACCCTGATCAATCACTGTGCTTAGAGCTCTAGGGAAAGTCTCCAGACAGGGACTCAAGCAGAAACTTTTGGGCTTGACACCAGCAAGTGAATTGTTGCAGCCCTTCTGTAATTTCACACTATCTTTTTTTTCCCTACTCCATGTCCTGTCCCTTCTCTGGTGTGCAATTGTGACTGTGAGTGCATGTGAATATGAGATGACTCATGGTGGAACTTGACTCTCATCCCTGTCTTAATGATTAACTTGAAAATTGGAACTTTTCCTCACTGCCAGAAGCATCCATTCATTTCAGCAGACCGAAACACTGAACTGTCTCACTTAGCTTCTCTAGGCTGTGTCTGTCGGCGAGTGTGGTCAGGTCAAGGTCATTTTCTGAGTACTAAAGTGACTTACGGCGTACTTTTCGCACTGTTTACTGGCAACACGGCTCGAGTAACTAAGGGGCTTGACAGAGCAGCCATAGATCACACACACACACACAACTACCCCTTTCAGGTTTCAGGAGTGCAGACTTAATCAACAGGGTCGTTGTTGTTATAGAGTGCCCGAGCCCATGATGACAGTGTAGAAGATAGAGGGAGGGTGTCGAAGGAAAGAAAAGAAAAACAGGATGTGGGGTGGAGGGGGGGGGGTGGAAGGAAAGAGGTTAGTACAGGACAAAAGGCACTTCAGAGCAGAGCTTTAAGCTGCAGCTGAGCGGGCATCGGTGAAGGGCAGAGATGGGAAGTAAGAAAGTACAAATACTTTGTTACTGTACTCAAGTAGATTTTTTTAGATATTTTTACTTTACTTTACTATTTATTTTTGAGGCGACTTTTTACTTTTACTCCTAACATTTTACCACGAATATTGGTACTTTCTACTCCTTACATTTTACAAAACTGGCTCGTTACTTTAGTTTCAAATAATTTAAGCCTACCGTTATTATTTTTCGCGTCATCAATAGCAGATCGGAATATAGGCTACGTTGCACTTGACGCACCACTACAAGATGACTCGATTTGGGCGGCATTCATTCGCGGCAAATCATTGCAGCTTGATGGCAGTAACGTTAACGTTAGCACATACTGTAGTAGTATGTCTCAATTAAATTTAGTCAATAGCCTAATGCCCTCCTCCTCTCCTCGCCTTTGGTGCTTCCCTAACTTCTAGCTGCAGTGTAGTCTATATTCTTAGCAATAAGTAGGCTATGCAGCCTTGGGTCTTAAACAGGGAGGCTAGTGGAGGCCGCTAAACAGTAGCAGACTAAACGCAGTTTACCCACCTCTGAAATTTCAGAAATAGTTTCTCCATCTCTTATTAGAGTTTATCCACCTTTCAAAAGAGTTTATTCACCAATTACAACTGTTAGCATTTAAAAATCACACTGTATCATCCACAATAACAATATGTACACTCATCAACACTCTATGAAACACTTACTGTAATGCCACTTGTATTGTTATAAACATTTGACAATAAACGCACCATCATTAAACATGTTCTGAATGCCTTTTCTAAAAATCTGATACCTTACTGTGATCACAGAATTCATAGTTTACCCAATATTAGTTGTGCAGATGTATAGTCCATCTTATATACATGCATGAAGCCAACAAAGAAAATGCAAAAATAGAGCCTTTTGTGTATTTTTTCCATTTTGTGTAGTCATTCTATATCAGAACCTGACACACAATCCAAATAGTCTACAAGAAACCTCAGAAATGTAGACTTTTATTGTCAGTATGCATTTTGGGTAACCAAAAGTTTTTTGGTTCAGGCATTACAAAACGCATGAGCATACCTTGGCAAATAATGGTCTAAAATACTGATTTTTCATTTTATATTGATCTACTTTTGCACACAGCTTCGCAAGACCTGGTGCTAGGGCTCAATCGTGTTTCTAAAATCATATCAAGTGACCTGGAGGGCTGAAATGTAGTCAGTTCAGAGATGCTTGTTATCTCGCAGAAAGAAAAAAACAATATTCTAGGCTCTGTAACTCTGTGCCAGTGCTTCCTAAGAAACTACAGGATCTTAGCTTTCTAAAGATGTCCAGCATTTGATGGTAGGCCAAAAGAACACACTGCCCTCTGAAGTAGGCAGTGCAATGTTGGGGGAGAAAGCCAATAAATGGCCAAACAGGTTATGGGAAGATTTAAAAAGAGACTGGCACTCTTGCACTCTGGTAACATTTGTGTGGTCCAGGTGCTGTTGCATAAAAAATGGTTGTCATTCACTTTTATACTTTAAGTACATTTTCAAGCCTGTACTTTGTTACTTTTACTTGAGTAAAGAAGTTAAACCAGTACTTCTACTTTTACCAGAGTATTTTTAACACAAGTATTTGTACTTCTACTTGAGTATGGAAAGTGAGTACTTTTGCCATCTCTGGTAAAGGGAGACCAGGCCAGGAGACTCAAGGAGATGTGTCTGTGTGTGTGTGTGTGTGTGTGTGTGTGTGTGTGCGCGTGTGTGTGTGTGTGTGTGTGTGTGCGCATGTGTGTATGTTTGGGTGTGTGTGTATGCGTGTGTGTTTGTCTGTGTGTTTATGTGTGTGTGTGTTTGTGTGCGTTCATGTGTGTGTATGTGGGTGTGTGTGTGTGCGCGTGCGTGTGTGTGTATGTGTATGTGTATGTGTGTGTTTGTGTGTGTGTGTGTGTGTGTGTGTGTGTGAGGTGGATGAGGAGGTGCATGAGGAGCTGTGGAATATCCCCGTGGTCTCCAGCATGCAGGCATGAGTCAGTGAGCCTCTTGGTTAAAGCCGAAGGGCTCCGTCTGTCTGTGGCATTCGACCGCTCCATCACTCCATCGCTCCACCGCTCCATCGCTCCACCGCTCCACCGTTCGTCCCTCCTGCCCCTGCGCCCCTCTGCCCCCACTGGGTGGGGTTTCTGGGCCAACCCTCTAATTAACTCCCAATTAACTCATCAGACTAATGAAGTGCATTGGCCTGGGTGGAACGAGGGGAATAAAAACCTAACCTCTCAAGCTTGAGTCACAACACAGACAGCTATAATAAGCTGTTAATCAACTGATCAATATATGCATCCATAGATTCCAGGCTGCCCTACCATAAGTGTATCTGGGATTGTGTATATGTATAGTGTGTGTGTGCATATGTGTGTGTATGTGCATGCATTTGCGTGTTTGCGGTGAGTGTGAGTGTGTGCGTGTGAAGTCAGATGGGGTTAATCATCTTCTCCTCTGCAATGTCTGCAACACGTGAGGTCTCAGTGGGCTGGCGTCATGCGGCTCTGAGGAGATAAAGACTGATGTCACCGCTGGAGCTACCGCATGAGCCCACCCCCTCCCTCTTTCTCACTCTCCCTTTTACTCTCTCCCTCCCTCTTCCTCTCTTCCATTTTCTCTCTCTCCCTCCAATTCCCTCTTTCTCTCGCTTTTCTCTTCTCTCCTCCACTGTGCAGTCTCAGTCCCCCTTTTCTACTTTGTTTTTAATCTCAGTCCTCCCTTCTTCTCTCCTCCTCTCTGATGCCAATGGAGAGAAATCCCCCTGTAGCTGAGCTAGCCCAGTTAATCACTGCAAAAAATATGCCCTTTCAAAATGTATTTTGTATGTATCTCTCACTCTTTCTCTCTCTTTTTATCTCTCTCACCCTCAAGCATTTAAGCTCAACTACACATCACAGTACATCAAGTGGGATAAACGTGTCCAGATTGCGGACAAGTCAAATGACTCAGGCATATGCCTCCCTGGACTCTCTGTTAGTATGCAAAGCAGATGAGTTTTCAAAGGGGATCAAGCAGAGTGTGTGAAATTCAGCTTAGAGCGCTACTTTCAGGAGATCTTCCTGCCTGGAGAAAAGGATGTGGGTGGTGAGAGGGTAGAGTGGAGTGGGGGGCGGGGGGGGGGACTCCCTATCAGCTACGTCACATGGCCCCACACGGCTGGAGGTCAAAGGGCTTACCTGCTGAGATGGAATTAATGAAAACACGTGGCCCGTTGGAAGAGTCTGAGTGTGAGGGGAGGGCCGGTTTAGCTCAGAAGGGTGGCTAACACCCTGTGACGCCAGCGGGCCATGTGTTCACGGCGGGCAGTTGGTCCAGCCGATCCCAGACAACAACAAACAAACAGCAAGAAAACAACAACTGCTCCTCTTGCAGTCTGTCCACACAACAGCACAAACAACAAAAAAATAACAAACAAAAAAAACATGCTTGTATGAGTGTATGCATCACTGTGTGAAATGGGATTAAATAAAAAAAAAAACTCGATGACGCAAGTTATGCCCTTACAGATATTTTTCAAGAGAGGTCTTATTGGTTGTGCTAAAACTCTCTCTTGCTCTCTCCCTCACACATGCACATACAGACAGACAGAGAGAGAGATGATGGTTTCACACATTTCCTTACACAAAATTGGTGATGTAAATTGCCCTGTGCACCCTACAGTTCAGCTAAAGTGCACTGTGTGTGCGCAGGCAAGCGTGCATACTGTATGTGTGTTTGTAGGCACTGTCCCAACCGTGTTTGCATGCCTGCATGCCAGTGTGTTTGCATGTGCATATGTGTAGGCGGTGTGCCAGCTCACTGATGACGACAGTCGGAGCAGCAAGCAACAGACTGCAGCAGCTGGCAAGGACGTCTGGCAGACGGCAGCAAAAGGCAACAACCTCTTGGGCGCTGGCAGCAGCACTGACCTCTCCAACACGCATGTGGACACACAGAGGGGGTGGGGGGGGCAGTGTGTGTGTGTGTGTGTGTGTGGGGGGGGGGGCAGAGATGCAGTGTGCATGTGTTTTGACTACAGAAGGCTGTCAGGATTACGGTATTTTCTAGATGTGCAAACACGGTCGTTCACGGCTGGAGTGGCATAGCAGCCCTAATCCACAGGCAACTCTAACATTCGTAGTAATTAGACCAGATGTTCCACCCTTCATCCACTATTACTGCGTTCTAAGCTGCTACATCTGCTCCATGACATACATACAGTACAGTACACACATATGCCTTGATTCCGGTTCATGACGCTGTCAGGAAGTAGTGGTGAGTTAGAACACAGCCTTGTTGCCCAGGAGGCAGTTGAAACACATGTCTATACTTATGCTCTTCTGAAGTACCAAACATAAAGGAGATGAAGATGATAAGATCTGTGTCTGCGTATAGATTTACGTCTGCAGACATGGGCTTTTGGGAGTTATTTCCAGGCTTCTGATTGGCTCCTCCCTGGGCCGAAAGTGTCACTGCACAGACAGAGATGTCTCCAGCCAGTCCGCCGCCCCAGTGCGTGTGATGCGCGTCTCGCCACTGTCTGTGAGTCATGGGACATGAATATAGATCTTATATGAACACAACCCGCGCACTTTTGCGCGCGAGAATGAATCACACTGGGCCGTGCTTGTCCCCTGGATGCCCAGTGAATCATACCTGAAGAGCACCGGGGTGACACTGATGTGAACCTTCGTCTGGGGACGTCGTCTGGGAGCGCGCTGCTCTCCTGCTGAGCGTTCGGTGACTGCCTGCTGTGGCACCGTTGTCACCGCTATAACTAAGACGCTTGAGTGGGGTCTTGTGGGGAGAGAGAGAGAGAGAGAGAGAGAGAGAGTCGTGTTGAGATGGCTCATAAACACTGTGTGTGTGTGTGCTGATTCAGTTCTGCAAATGAGCCCGAGTTCATCTCAATTAGAGGCATGTTTATGTACAAATGGTGTGCGCAAATGGAGGACTCATTTGCCAAAGCTTGCTCATAGGTTATGCATCTTTCTCTCTCTCCCTCTCTCCCTCTCTTACTCTTCCCTCCCTCTCTCCCTCCCCTCTGTTCTCTTTGCTGTCTTTTGTTGTTTGTGCCTGTTGACGCATTTCCTCCCTCATGGTGCAGCTTGGATGCGCAAGTGTATATGCGTATGGGAGGCTGTGTGTGTGTGAGTGTGTGTGTGTGTGTGTGTGTGTGTGTGTGTTTGTGTGTGTTTCCACTTGTTTTAATATTCTAAACAGAGCAATGTGTGCCACGTACACCAGTCTGTTTACTTGAGTGTGTATATGTTTATATTTGGTGTGTGTGTGTGTGTGCTTGTGTGTGTGTGGTTCGTCACCAACGCTGTCTCAGGTCTCATTTGCCTGCAGGTGCTGAGCCCAGATAAGTGCCGGTGAGAGATTAGAAAGCGTGCGCGTGGTGCATGGCAGGAATGAGCCAGAACCTTCTCCGCCGCTGACGCTGCGCCCGCACGCCCTCCAGCATCAGCAAACACCAAACGTTTCATACACCGCCCCCCCCCCCCCACCCTTGTCATCCGTACCCTCACCATCCCTCCATATTAAAAAGGCCTGCACGTAGCGCCAGTCTCCAAAGAAACTGCCTTTTGACCAACTGTCACGGACGACAGCAGAAACAGCAGTAGCAGCAGCAACACCAGTAGCCCGCCCTTCGTCGGTCCCCTGCCGGTGGTCTTCAACGGAACAAGTGTTGCTCTCCAATCCCATCAGGCACTGGGGGCCGAGGGCTGTGGAGCGCTGGGAATATGGGGGCCAGGGTCTGCATGGACATGACGTCACTAGATCATGACCTCGCATCCCTCCGTCCGTGACGGAATACACATCTCAGTAGAGCAGCGTTCCCACTGTGACTGTGTATGTGTGTGTGTGGCTCTGAGGAGGGTCCAGTGCCTGTGTTGTATTGTGTTGCGTTGTTTTGTATTGTATTGAACAGTATAGGGGAAACATGGTGGGAACATGGGTGGGATACTTAATTAATGGGACGAGAAAAGCAGATGTGTTTTGGAGTTCAATCAACTGTACACTGCAGACATTCAACACACACTGGGTCACTAAGGGAGAGAGGGCGAAGAAGCCAAATCCAAATATGACCCCTCTTCTCTCGTCCAAGTTCCAAATGTGACCCCTCTTTTCTCGTCCAAGTTCCCATTGTCCTCTGACCTCCAAGGACTGTTATGGTTCAACAATGACCGAATCACTGAGGCCAGAAAGTCCAAAGAGTTTTAGATTGGACTTTGTGTTTAGTTTAGGTTTTTGTTGCTTTTCATGACCCAAAACTATCCAAATGGTCATTCTGCCCGAGCCCAAGGCCCAGGAAAACAGCCCAACCAGTCCTGGGACTTGGCGTCTGATCAGTCTGTACTCCCTCATAACCCAAATAAACACACACAGTGCTCAGAAACACAAACAGCCCCGATCATTCAATCCGGTAAACACATGTGCAGAATGTCAGGGTCCCTCATAGTAGGCTAGGCTGGTGTGGGTGTGTTTATGTGCGTTCTGTCTGGGAGCGAGTGTGTGGAGTGTATTTTTAGAGGCCTGCTACGTGTGCAATCAGCAGAGGGACGTGTGGAGCAGAACGCACACCCAGTACCCCAGACGTATCATATGGACATACCACACACACACGCACACACACACACACACACACACACACACACACACACACACACACACAGTACATACAGCTCTTGTAAGTAAAAAGTACTTTACAAGACTTTTCAATAATTTAATAATTATTTTTTAATAATTTTAAATATTCTTAATTTGGAATATGACCGTTAACTCATTCAAATGTCACTCAGCACCGTAGGATGACAGAAAAATTGGATTAGATTCAACTTTATTGTCATTGTGCAGAGTACAAGTACAAAGACAACAAAATGCAGTTTGCATCTAACCAGAAGTGCAAAAAAGCAGAAAAGTGCAATGTGATATACAAAGTATAAACAGATGGTGCATAGACTGGGGGCTTAGTTGGTTGGTTGTCACCAGGAAGCAGAGCTAGAGTTCAGTAGGGTGATAGCTGCAGGAAAGAAGCTTCCTCTGAACCTGTTGGTTCAGGTGCAGAGAGACCTGTAACGTCTCCTGGAGGGGTGAACAGTCTGTGGTTGGAGTGAGAACAGTCTTTGATGATGCTGCGCGCCTTACGAAAGCATCGCTTGCCCCGGATGGCCTCGTTGGAGAGCAGTGAGGAACCGGTGATGCGTTGGGCAGTTTTCACCACCTTATCGGTCGTAGGCAGAGCAGTTGCCATATCAAACTGTGACACAGTTGGTGAGGATGCTCTCGATGGTGCAGCAGTAGAAGTTCACCAGGATCTGAGGAGACGGGTGGACCTTCTATAGTCTCCTCAGAAAGAAGAGACGCTGGTGAGCCTTCTTGATCAGGGTAGAGGTGTTGAGGGTCCAAGAAAGGTCAGAGATGTGGACACCCAGAAACATGAAGCTGGCGACACGCTCCACCTCAGTCCCATTGATGAGAATGGGGGTGTGTGTGTGTGCTCTTTAGACTTCCTGAAGTCCACAATGAGTTCTTTGGTCTTCTTGGTGTTGAGAGCCAGGTAGTTGTCAGTGCACCACAATGTTAGGTCCTGGACATCCTCCCTGTAGGCCGTCTCATCATTATTGCTGATGAGACCAATCAGCGTAGTGTCGTCTGCAAACTTGACAATGACGTTAGAGCCATGTACAGGTGTGCAGTCGTAGGTGAAGAGGGAGTAAAGGAGAGGGCTCAGCACACATCCCAGTGGCACACTGGTGTTCAGGGTGATAGTTGAGGAGGTGTGATTATCTAACCTCCAAAATCCAGTTACAGAGGGAGGTATTGATGACCAGTTCAATGAGTTTGGTGATCGGTTTGGAGGGGATGATGGTGTTGAATGTTGAACTGAAGTCAATGAACAGCATTCTCACATAGGTGTTGCTATTGTAAAAGTGGGGCAGGGCGGAGTGAATTGCTGTAGAGATGGCAACCTCTGTGCTGCTGTTCTGACGGTAGGCAAATTGGAAAGACTCCAGTGAGGGTGGTAAGCAGGTCTTGAGATGGGCCAGGACCAGCCTCTCAAAGTACTTCATGTTGATGGGGGTGAGTGCAACTGGACAGAAGTCAGCTTGTTGCAGTGGAGTGTTTTGGCACCGGCACTATGGTGGTGGTTTTAAAGCACGCGGGGTCAGCTGCCTGGGCTAGTCACAGATTAAATATGTCAGTCCAAACCTCAGTCAGTTGCACAGCACAGGCCCTGAGTACGCGTCTGGGGATACCATCAGGACCAGCAGCCTTACGTGCATTAGTCCTGCTCAATGCCACACGCACATCAGCGGTGGAGAGTGTGAGGGGCTAGTGATCTGCAGAGACCACATCCTTGATGGCCACTTCCTTGTTGTCCCTATCAAAGCGGCCATAGAAGTGGTCATCAGACAAGGAGATGTTAGTGGAGTTAGTAGTTTTGTAATCTGTGATGACCTGGATGCCTTGCCACGTGTGTCAGGGGTCAGAGTTGTTCTTGAAGTGGTCCTCAATCCTTAGCTTGTGGTTGTGCTTGGCCTTTTTGATGCCCCTTTTCAGGTTAGCCCTGGGTGAGCTACAGGCTTGATCATCAACTCAATGTCTGACCTCACTGTTCATCCATGGCTTCTGATTAGGGAATGTGGTAATCCGTTTGAGGGTGGTGACTTTGTTGATGTTTGAGTTGATACAGTCCAGAACGGAAGAGGCATAATCAATGTCCATGGGAGTCATGGATGGCCTGAGTTGCGAACACTCTCCAGTCAGTGTTTTCAAAACGCTGCTGAAGTGCCGATTCAGCTCCCTCTGGCACATCTAAAAATGTGTAGTGGTTTCTTATTTTTTTATAGAGCCGTACACACACACACACACACACACACACACACACACACACACAAAGAAAAACATATAGAGGGCATCAGTGATGCCAGTAACGCGTTACTGTTAGTCTATTTTTACCACTTTTTTCAGTAACAAGTAGCCTAATCTAACGCGCTATTTACAAACCAGTAATCAGATTAAAGTTACTCATCTAAGTTACTGTGCGTTACTATTTTTGTCATTTTCCTTAATAAAAATATATATTCTTTGCTTTCTTCTTGTCTTGTTGATTAATGTCATGTAGGCTATGCTCACGTTTTCAGCATGACAATTCACGTGCAGCGACACAAACGAAAACAACAATGGAGGGAGAGAGAGAGATGCACATTTCATCAGTCATTACATGACAACATTACAACATGACAACATTAAGGTACATTGTACATTCTGTGCTGGTGACAAAGTGCTGTCTAGCTAGACATCCCAAGTCTCCCGAAGTTTTGGGAGTCTCCCACATATTGATAGCGGCTTCCTGACGCCCGCAAATTACATAAAATCTCCCGGAACCTAGAGCGAACAAGAGCACGCAAGCCAGACCGGACTTCAAATCAAAGATTCTAGATTCAAATCGCGTGTACATAGCTTAACGCGCACACAACGGAGAGGGAGAGAGAGAGGAGTGGTGCGTTTGTGCCTGAAGCGCATCCAAGACAGAGAGCATCCTGGTCTGTTTTGCTAAATCAACCAATCCGTTTTCAGTGTAAGTGCTTATATCTCTTTTCTCCCAAACATAATGAATCAGTTCAGTCAGTGTATCTAGGAACAGAAGCGTCATGGCAGCGTCAGTGCCCCTCAAAAAGGAAGATTTAAGACCCATTTCACATCAGACTACACAAAAGTGTACCCAATTGTCTCAAATGATTAAAACATAATGATAATCTTGCACACTGCACTGTAACAGCAACTTTAGCATTGCTCACGGCGGGTTAAATGATTGCAAAACACTTGTTGAGGTGAGTTTAACAAGTGTAATATAATTTGCATATTACTCAGGCCTATAGGCTACAAGATGGCTAGTTGCCAAGGCTACATGAAAAAAAATCTACATATTTTACTATAACAATTTCTATCAATAGGCCTTCCTTATTTGGTGTACCAAGACATTATTGAACAAACATCTGAATTTCAGTATCTAAGTAGGTTAGGTTGGGATGTCTGCTATACATTGCTGTTAAAATGCACTTCCAGTATAGTGAGTATTGGCAAAACCGGTTATCATTTTTATGTTGAGGCGTTGGGGGTGTTGTCGGCAGCTGCTGAAAGTAACTAATAAAGTAACTTGTAATCTAACATAGTTACTTTTAAAATCAAGTAATCAGTAAAGTAACTAAGTTACTTTTTAAAGGAGTAATCAGTAATCAGATTACTTTTTCAAGGTAACTGG
>NW_027468718.1:18877807-19005307 GCF_046254945.1 Alosa pseudoharengus | reverse complement strand
TTTTATGGTCATTTCTCAATTGATTCAACCCCCTCAATAGGTTTCATGTAGGGGATGGTAAGAGGAGAGGGTCACCACTTAGCGATCGGCATTTGGAATATTCCTACCTCTCCTTCTTTTATGAAAATAGGCATTGTCAGATGGCCCTTTTGATGCAGCCCAGCCTCCCTCCTTTAAGATGCATATTGATTGACAAAGCCAGGCTTTCAAAGTCCACTCAATTCTGACGCATCCTGTCTGCGAGTGACTCCCCTGCACGTTGCAAGGTCACAGAGACTAGATTAACCCAGCAGAGTGACACACACACACACACACACATACTCACACACACACACACACACGCACCCACGCATGCACACACATTCAGAGGAAATGGGTCTGTTTACATACTGATAAAGCAGAAATGCAAACCTCAGCCTTGCACGTCACCACGACCCAGGCAGTGGGAACCAGAGCGCTCTGCGGGGTGGGGTCGGGGTGTCTCTGTGTGTGTGTGTGTGTGTGTGTGGGGGGGGGGGTTGGGGTCTGAGGCGGGTGCTGTGAAACAGGGACAGGAAGTGACAGTCGTTGGTGTGGCGATGGAGAGTTCATGAACTCATGCGGATGGCCCCCTAGGCTAGTCTTGGGTGTCGATGTGGGGCACTCATCCGATCGATGGGCAGCGAACAGCTGGCAGCTGTGATTGGTGGCCTGCTTGTGCGATGGCCGCTGCTGTGTATTTACAGGAAGCACTGAGAGGAGGGACGACTGAGGGAGGAAATTTGTGGAAAAGTTTGGGGTGTTGTCACCTTTGATGTGCAAGTGATCTGTGGTACACTGTCTGCCATTTGCTAAGTTAATAAACAGGAAAATAAATACTGATGTAGTGATGTACTGATGTTTGCAGTCAAAAATGAGAACTGAGATGTGACTCAGACTCAAACTGCACTTGAATAAAAATAGGAAGCCTCTGGCTCTGAAAAAAAAAATGCATTTATGAGCATTAGGAGGCTCATCCTAAAACCATGATTTTATTTAGTTTCCAAAACTGACCATCAACTTAGTTCATATGTAAAGTCTCATTTCACTTCATAACAAATGACATCTATGCAGACATCCCAACCTTCAAAAAGTCATTTCAGGGAGGTATCCCGAACCCCCCCCCCCCCCCCACCCTCTAAAAAAAAAGATACTTAGACACTGGAATACAGATGAATATGTTTGTTCTCATTCATTTTCTCTAGTCAGTACACCAAATAAGGAAGGCCTATAGATAGAAATTGTGACAATAAAATATGTAGATTACTTTCACTTTTTATTTAAAAAATAATAAATAATAATATGTTTATTTTTTATAGCACTTTTCTCAAACCCAAGGTCACTTTACATAGTAGGAAGGCAAGTAAACACAATAACAAACAAACAAAACAATACAACAAAGACAAGTTATATGTATGGAGCTACAGTATGTGTTGGTGTAAACTAGAGGACAGTACAGTACAGTAGGTGTGGAGGAGAAGTTGTGGAGGAGAAGTTATCATTAAACAGAGAGGCACAGGCACAAAGAGGTTGGGGGAGGGAGCAGGGACGGATCTAGAGATTTTTTCCTGGGGTGGCGAAGGGGTGGCATGAGGTTCCAGGAGGGGGGCCACGGACATTATTCAAAACTTAAAATTCTACGGATTTCATTGAATATGTTTTGTTCTCTACATTACATTACACGAGGTGGGATGCAAATCGGAGATGTAGCTGGCGTTTTGGATGATGTGGATATGTGGATATGTGAATTTCTTTCTCTGTGTAATCACTATACTACGGAGCTCCTAAGGGGACATGAGCAAAAAAAAATCTAAAGTTTAGTTTCATGTGCTCACCTGAAACTTTCATGTGCACACGTGAAACTTTAATGTGCGCACATGAAAGTTTCACGTGAGCACATGAAAGTTTTGTGTGCGCACGCAAAACCTTTTCACATGAAACTAAACTTTAGATTTTGTTTTGCTCATGTCCCCTTAGGGGCTCCGTACTATACAGTCTGTGTAGTCTGTACTTAAATTATACAGTGTCAATGAGCAATTCTAGGGGGGTTTGGAGGTATGTACGGAGCCCCTAAGGGGACATGAGCAAAAAAAAATCTAAAGTTTAGTTTCATGTGCTCACGTGAAACTTTCATGTGCTCACCTGAAAGTTTCACGTGCGCACATGAAAGTTTCAGGTGAGCACATGAAAGTTTCACGTGATCACATGAAACTAAACTTTAGATTTTTTTTTGCTCATGTCCCCTTAAGGGCTCCGTAGGTATGTTCTAAAAAATGACCCCTCAAAGGATTTCTTCTAGTTAGTTTTGAGGGAATATGGATAGATTTATAAAATAAGCTATCAATAGATTTTGGTTATATAGATTGAAACAAGATTCTGATGATTTGGGGGTATTTTTAAAACATGACCCCTCAAATGATGTCTTCTAGTGAGTTTTGAGGGAATATGGACAAATTTAGTCATACAAAATAAGCCATCAGTAGATTTAGGTATCTGAATTGAAGAATTCTAATGCAGGATTGTTGCAATGATAACCATGACTGTGACTGTCAAAACATTTACATCTGATTCAATAAAGACTCAGTCAAGTTAGTACCTTCTTAGTCAAAACATTCTTTTTGGATTTATTATAGTACAACAATTTAAAATGTACATAACAAGAATGTAATTATTAATCTACCACCTCACTAATAAACATGCAAACACACACACTGGTGGACAGTAACTAAGTACTGGGTATGGGTATCTAATTCAATGATTTAATTCTTTGGAAGGTTTTTACTTCATCCCCCACTACAATTAAAGGCCAAATATCTTTAGCAGGGATTAGAAACGGTTCAAAGAATGAAAATGAAAACCGTAAACGAACAGTTTTTGGAAGGATGTAACTGAAAACGGGAGCAAAACCAATTGTTCCGGAGTGAAAACATCATTTTCAGTAAAGTACCTTTATAAATATCCTATTAAGAAACGACCTCAAACACGAGTGAACAAGCAATATGTTAATTTCTTGAGGACACAAACTCCTGTGCTTGTTGGTTCATCTACCAGCAAATGATTTAAATCTATCACCCAATGAAACTAGAAGATTTAACTAGAATCTAAGCAATTACATCTCATGCGCAAAGCTTCATATGTGATGTGCTTTGACATCATCAAACGTCTAGTCTAGTAGCCTACTCTGAGTAGGGTTTGTTTTAAAATAGTACTTTTACTTATTGTGATTGAGTAGAATTTCAGTCATGTAACTGTAGGCTACTTTTACTTGTGTAGATTGATTTACACCATATATGAAAAGAAAGGAAAAAGAAAAACGCAACCAAAGGTTATAAACTAGCGACACACACAAATAGACTAACGTTAAGCTACGCATGAGCATGCCCTTATTATCTGACCTGACCATCATTGAAAAATTCGATGAGGCAAAGTCTTGCGGCTGAAAATGACGTAGACTAACAGTGGGGTTGTTGCCAGGTTAACTGATTTATGGACTGACGGTCTTATTATGGACTTTTTCGACTTGGTGGTCAAACTTACCACTTTGATGTAGGCCTACAGACAGTTGACACATAGTTGCATGCACTGTGCAATCTGCTGCCAATGGTGAAATTTCTCGGGGGTCACTGCGCTGCACTTCTCACAGTTCTCAGACCAACATGTATGAACATAAAATATACTTAAAAAAATATTATCTGATTTATAAATGGGGTGGCAACAGGGGTGGCAAGACTGTGTCCCAGGGGTGGCAGTTGCCACCCTTTGCCACCCCGTAGATCCGCGCATGGGAGGGAGTTCCAGAGTTTGGGGGCCAAGCAGAGCATGAAATTGGCACCCGCCCACACGCCAAATGCGGGTAACTTTTGTGATTGGCGGGTGAAACTGTCAATCTACCTGCCACGTTGGCGGGTAGCCAATAAGACAACACAACACTGAGCAAGGAGATGCACTGTCGGGATTGCCAATTTTTGAGCCAATAATCTACTCTTTACTTCGCTACATTTTCAATTGCCTTTTGTTACGAGAAGAGTTTATTGTTGGAGAAAGTATCTCAAGGGAGAAAAGAGCACCTCTCCCCCGGTACACAACGGCGTGGGAGAAAAGAAACAGGGCTTCAGAATGCATTGCTACGTTTCCCCGCGATTATAAAAGTAATGGCTGGCCTATGTAGCCTACTACACAGAAGTAGATGTTCTATATAGCTAACAACTCAGTTAACGCAATGACGTCCTGCCAGTTGCTGCATATTCTGGTGAGGCTGCCAGAGTGCCAACGAGACTAGACATGACACGGAAACTTCCACATATATTCATTTCTGGCCAGCATCGTTCAACAATCACATTGTACAAGGAAAGTAGGCCTACAGTACAACTTAATTTACAAGCAAAGCAAATGCACTGGAAATCGAGCATACAAGTTAGAAAAAGCCTAGCATTCATTTATGTAGGCTGAATGTTGCAGGACATGACATAAGACGGTCGGCTGAGAAAACAGATAGCCTGCTCTGTCGCTCTGCCCGAGTGGATATGCCTAGGCTATTATAGCCTAAATATAGGTCTACCCATAATATAGCCATTGTTTTAGGTTACATTGTCTGTATGGTGAAGTTATAACCAGACTTCTAGCAATGCAAAGCTGAAGAATCAGCTGCAATGTATTGGAAGACTGCTTTTCAATCCATAGCCACATAATGCTTATTAAAGTATATTAAATAAAATATATTTGAATTGGGCTTTTAAAATATGTTTGACTATATGATTAGCTTACAGAGGAGGAGAAAAGCAAATAGGCATAAAGGATACTTTTGTATCCCTTTAAAGGTCCATCAAAAATATAAAAATGTAGGCCTACAAAAAAGTAACTTGTTAGGCCTACTTGAGTAATTTATTAACAAAGTACTTTTTTACTTTTACTTGAGTACTGTAATGTGTATTCTGCACAAGTTCAAGAACCATTCTTATGCATTTTCTGAGTCGTTCACCTTTATTTTGCGCACAAAATAATTTTGGCTGGTAAAAAACAACTGTGGCAGGTGGATTTCAAAATTCACCTGCCACAGTGGCTGGTGGCCAAAAAAGTTAACTTCAGGCCCTGGGGCCAAGGCACTGAAGGACCTGCCACCCAGGGTGGAGAGTCTGGAGCGGGGGATAGGTTAGGATAGGTAGGATAGGTAACCAGAGGTTTTGGTCAGAGGATCTGAGTGAGCGGGAAGGAGTGTAAGGGGTCAGGAGGTCGCAGATGTAGGGGGGAGCAAGGTTGTGGAGAGCTTTGAAGGTGAGTAGTATTTTTGTATTTGATCCGGGACGGAATAGGTAGCCAATGGAGTTGATGGAGAATGGGGGTGATGTGTGCTGAATGTCTGATATGGGTGAGGAGCCTGGCTGCAGAGTTTTGAATATACAGTATTGTACTCTTTGAAGGGTTTTAGTGGGGAGACCAAGGAAAAGTGAGTTGCAGTATGCACACTATGCAAGATTTTAACCTTTATGAAGCCAATTTGATGGTAAACGAACTTGTAATAGGTGAATCGTTCACCTAGCATAACTATACAGCATCGACGTAGCGAGTTCCTACCGAGAAAACCAGCCATGCAACTTCCAAGAGTGGCGCCCCGCCAAAACTCGCAAGAATCTGAAACATTACCTTGTCAGTAAATATAGCTGGAGATATTTGGAGATAGTTTTTGCCTGTTGTTAATCTTTCACCTTCACAACAAAAGCATTTGCATTGTGTACAGGGGGGATAAGTCGCAAAAAGTTTGCTATTTACAATAGCAGAGTAACATATACATCGTGACTCTAGAGGGAGCTCTAAACTCGCCAAAAATACCTAAACCTGCATAGTGTACCTTTAAGCTCCTTATACTATTTATGTCAAGGCAGAGTGTCCCAAAAAAGAAAAAAACTGTATAAGACTCATTTCACTTCAGACTACACGCAAGTGTAGGTAAAAAATAATGATAGTATTGCATGCTGCACTGTTTGTAACAGTGAATTTAGCAATCCCCATGGCCAGTTTAATAATTGCAAAATACATGTTTAGGTGAGTTTAACAAATGTCATTTGATGGGCATATTATTTAGGCAGGCCAATACAAGATGGCTAGCTGCCAAGGCATGAAAAGACCAAACTCCTTAGATCTGTTTAAATTCGCAATGGAATATAGATAATTTAGTTCGGGAGAAAAGAGCCCGCCTAGCCTGACGAACCAGACCCACATCAAGATGTAGTGTCTGGGAACTCACCATTAGCAGTGCTCAATCCAATGCTCAATTCCCTCTGCCCGCAATAGGATAGCGCTAGGCCTGCAACTCATGAGTCCCATGCGCTTTCCCACCAGCGGAGTTAGTTGGTTAGTTGATCAAACTTTTGCCCACTTAAAAAAAAGCTTAACTCCAGTCGCTGTTCGCCAGCAGCAGCATCCATCTTTTTTGTTCTCAAGTAGCAGGGAATTCACACGGAAACACACAGGTTTGTGTGTTTCAAAGGTCCAGCCAATTAGCCCAGTCAGACAGGCTACAGTCAACAGGCGACAGGGCTCCAGCTTAGGTTCATCTGAAAAAACCAACAATGAGTATGAATATTTGGTATCAAAGCAGGATTGTATCTCTCTTTACATTATCCTGGCAATGGAATTCATCCTGCAGTCTGCAGTTTCAGTGAAAACCTTTTTGGAGAATTGAAACTCCACTTGAACTCTTGACCAACTACTTTAAACTTGAATCATACTCATCCCATTAAGACCAGACTTTTTTTTATGTGTCTCAGGTTCACCCTTAGTCAAGGAAAAAAGCACTCATAGCTCATGAAGGGGAATGTTGAGACTCTTAGGGTGTAGTAAGTTTGACAAGATGAAAAGAAGGAGGCTCGGTGGATTAGTAATCTTAAGTAGTATTTAGCTGGGATAAAGCAGCAAGGCTGTGGCTTCTATGGGAGATGCCTGACATTTTCTTGATGGAACACCAGTGTCCCTTAAGGACTTGTTGAGCTTCCACATACTCTCTCAGCACATTTAAGGGGCTGATACTTTAAATCACATTACATACAGAGCTGAAACAAGAATTTCATACAAAGCTGAAACAAGAATTTCAGCTACACCCCCCCCCCCCCACACACACACACATAACACCATTAACGTTGAAGAACTCTGCAATCTCACGGTGCAACAAACTGTCCCTGTTAAAAGTCCACCGAGTTGCTGATCTGCAAGATCGCCCACGACTTCAGACTGTTATGCTTCCAATGCTTCCAGTGATCTCCAGACTGCAGCCTACAAGGCCTAACGTTAACGTTAAATCCTCCGGGTTGGTCTGAAGACACAGTTGTGCACCATTATCACTGCCATTGGACTGACTTGGACTAAGTTAAAGGGGTGGTTCAGGATTTTGGACATAGGACCTCATTTCCAAGTTAGCAAGTGTGATATTTATCAGTGGAGACCGTTTTCAACATGTTTCATCCAGTCCTTCTAGTTGCAGAATTTGCAGGTGCTAGGCTAGAGCAAGTCATCAGTATGTGTTATGAAACGTGTTGAAAACAGTCTCCACTGAGACACTTGTACATAATAATTTGGAACAGTGCATTTTGAGTTTTTTATTTTTGAAAAGAAAAATACTGTTATCATTGGGAGGTTTGTTCAATACAATTCTAATTATACTCTTAACGGTTGATGATTTGAAAATTATACTGACTGTCATTTGCATCAACTATTTAGGAAAATCTGAGAAAAATGTATAATGTAAAATATATGTTTAACTTTGATGACTTTGAAGGTGAAGGAAGTGTGAGAAGAATTTCTATGTGAACCATCTATCATACGAGTTACGAGATTCAGTTCGATGGCTAATGACACAAAGTTAAGTGTGAGTTTGTGCAGTACGATGGCAAGCCAAGTGAAGAAACCTTCAGTGCCCTCCCATTGAAAACGACGGAGTCTGTTCGTCCATTTCTTTTACTGTCTATGGGCAGAGGGGATGAAGCCTGGGGCAGGCTGGGAAGACATCTTGATGAGGTAAGACTTGGAGAGGTCCATCTGGATGACCTCCCAAAGCCATGGGTGCTCTCAGGCGATGGCCAGAGGACAAGCTCTCTAATACTCCAAGAACCTCTGTCAGCATAGGCCCTAGGACCTTTCTCTCTCTCTCTCTCTATCTCTTTCTCTCTCTCTATCCTCCTGTCTTCTCAGTATCTTTGTCTATTTCTGTCCATACTCTCACAAACTGATTGATTCTGTATGAATCAGAGTGACTAACTTTGACCGAGAATGTTTGTTTTTAAACAGTTTCAGATTTTAACATTTGCTATGCTTGTTTTTTTTTTTTTTCTCAAAGAACCTTGACCTGAGGAGATCTTTTGAACTTTTGTATCGAAATCTCACACAGTTTGAGTAATCTCTGGAGTGTTTGGGGCTGTCCCTGGTGAGTACAGAAATAATCCCTGTGAGACACACCAGAGTATCTCATTCTACCTTATGATCAGCACCCTTGAGTCATATAGCATCTGAAAAGTGGCTTGCGTGAAAAGGGTGACAAATGTTTTTTTTCTTTTCGGTATGAGGTAGGGGTGTGTGATCACAATATTTTCTGTGATTTTGTCGATAACAATAATTATGCAATATTTTGCATCCTTAAAAAAATACACTTTCATACAATCATAATTGTTCTTTATTAATGACATTAATGGAAACAACATATTAAGGACAAAGTCTCAACTATTTACTTCAAACTGAATCATTCAAATAAAATAAGCAGGAAACAGGAAAACACTGTACCAAGTATTAGCCTAATGAACAGTCAGAGTGTCATCATTTCCTTCTGAATTTCAAAAGGCGTACAATATGTGGCTCTGTGCATACATTTGACCACACGCTATCAGAGCAGCTAAAAAGGTTCATGTAACATGGCCCTGTCTTCCTAACCATATAACACTTAACAAATCAATACTTTTTTTTTTTTACTATTTTGTATTTGAAATATATAACAAACATGTATCAGAAATAATGCCCATCCCTGCAAGCACATCAAGGATTATCAACACTTTCAACTGGCAGTGTGAAGGTAATTATTTTAGAAAACCAATAAAAGTGACCCCCCCCCCCTCCCCCAATGGCCCATTTTCACCAAAAGCCCAACACACCTGTGCTTCGTCATTGTTGAAAACAGACCTGCAACTTTCTACTCTAAATAACTAACTGAATTACTCACACTAAGGAGAGCCTGGATAGAGGTGCATGTGGTGGTGACACAGAGCAGGCATCAGTCCATATGCTGTTAGGATGCTTAAGATTATAGGATCTATGGTTGCTGTCTCTAGATTCACCCCACCCCCTTCCCCAAATATAGCAGTAAAGATTTATAACATGTTATCCAGCACATCATGACCAGCGTGATTTGCCCTTCACATAGTCTGAATTCAGAATCTGGATACCAGGTCCAGCCACTGGGCTGAGAAGAGGACTGCAGTGAACAGATTGCAAAGTTTGTAAAGGTGATGACACAAAGGGGCAACGTTTTGAGCGATGTTGCTGGGCAAATGTAAATGGTAGAGCTACCATGTGTTCTGATTGGATGCGCATGGAAATTGGCCTATTGGTGAAAAAAATGCTCCTAAAAAACAAACCAAAATTATGCCCTATATCAATGGGAAAGTTTAACACTGCCAAAAAGTTGTATAATGTATCATCATCTTTACAGTGAGTTTCTCGGAGTCGTTGTGCATGAGATTAGGGCTGGTTCCCTTGACTTGGCTTTGACTTGGCTTTGTGTCATCCCCAACTCTGAACGCGTGGGTGTATTTCCAGGTGAGATGTGGTATTTGTGGGCGAGCGTTTGGGCTTCCCTGAGGGATTAGGGCTCTTGGCTGGGGCTTGGGACCCAAGGGAGAGGCCGTGGGCTAAGCCAGGCTATTTCCACTCTGCCACGCGTGGCCAAGACAACGTGTGAAGTCTGGCACTGACGTGTACTTCAAGTCCCTACTTTTCTTTTACCCCACCTTGCAGTCTCTCACTCTCTCTTACACATAATGCAGAAAAACACTCATTTTTTTATCTCAATATGAAGCACAGACTTTTCCACTTTCTTGTATTGCTATCCCCATCCTTCTTTCCTTATCTCCCTCTTTACCCTCCCTGCATTTTTAAAAAACGTATCCTCATACAAACACACGCACACGCACACACACACACACACACACACACACAGACACACACACACACAGACACACACACACACACACACACACACAGCCCCATCTCACCACCAGGCTCAGCTGAGGTGTCAGTGGACGGCTTACGTTGCTGCTGCAGAGCAAGCTGAAAGTAATACCCACCGCGTTAACGTCATCCCTCTGTGCTTGTGCGTGCATGAGAGATTGTGTGTAAGTGTGAGAGAACGACAGAGGCAGGGACAGAAAGAGAGACACAAAGAGAGAAAGTAAGAGAGAGAGAGAGAGTGACGAACAGAGAAAGACAGAGACAAGATAAATGAACATTTTAAGGTTTAATAACTGAAATTGGAGACTCACGTTAAGTATAGCCTACTCAAACCAAATAGCAAAGAAAGAATCTATTTTATATTGCATATATTCTGTATTTATTAATCTTAAATCTCTCATCCATTCCAATCCTCTGGTTTTGCCAATGAAAACATTGTGCTTTTCAGACTATGGCAATGTTCTGTGGGAGACGTACAGGCCGAATTCATTCTGATTGCACCTGCACTAGCACACTGTCCAGTTTCATTAGGTTGATATAGTGCTAAGGTCAGGGTGACCTTGGACTGGCAGCTGGCTAACAGGTTCCAAACAACACACAGACGCAAACACATTTATAAACACATCTAATAGATGCTTTGAGATTGCCTGACCTTCCCTTTAAATAACCCAATCAATTCTCACATCTCACAACAGAAATGGAGTCTATGTGTCCTTTGAAAAGCAATCATCTGATTTAGAGAAATAAACATACACACACACGCACACACGCACACACACACACACAGGACTTTTCTGGAGGAGGATATTTTCCTTGCATTCTCTCTCATCCTCCCATTAGCCGCAGTCAGAAAGCCTCAGGGATGCTTCCCTTTTTACCTGCCCCCCCTACCCCCACCCCTTCCATCCAGCTGGGCTGAAGAGGATGACGTCAGTACCGTCACGACAGCATGGGGGGAGAAGGGGGGTGGGGGTGCCGCAGAGGAGGCAGAGAAAGGGATGGGAAGCGGTAAAGAAAAAAACAGGATGTAGGCACACATAGTAGAGAGGAGAACCAGAGCAAAAGACAAGGTGACTGGTGTGTGTGTGTGTGTGTGTGTGTGTGTGGGGGGGGGGTGGGGGCATGAGGGGAGGGCAGGGGTGCCGAGAAGGAACGGTATTTACATTACAAGATTTTACAGCACAGCACAGACTTATCTGATTAGCCCAAGAGAAAGAGAGAGTGAAAGGAGGGACAGAGGGAGGGAGAGAGAGAGGGAGAAAGAAAGAGAATAAGAGAGAGAGAGGAAAATGAGAAGCAGAAGGCGGAGGGAGAAGGATTGGAAGGACGTTTGGAAACTGAGACCAATCCTATAGGACTGGAACAATTAGAGGGCATTGTGAATATTGCCGCAGGCACTTTCATCTCCTCTGACCAAGTGACCTTTTAGGTTGCAAAGAAAGCAGACGTCAGACAGATGTTTGGAGGAAGCGAAAGGCCAAGGCTGAGCAGAGAGGGGAGGCCATTTGTTGCAGTAGCTGGGAAATGGAAGAATCATTATGCTGTGTTTGTCATCCGGTTAAAGAAAAGCTATGTGTTCTCTATGGGATCATAGCTGGTGCAGGCAAAAAGGTCATACACTATCAATAGCAGCACTGCTGAAATCAATGGCGTGTTGCTATTGCTATCAGCACTTTAGAAAGTGTGGAGCACTAAGTATTTCAAATGGGTAGAATGTACAGGGTGACCACACCCACACACACTGACGTACACACACACACACACACATATGCACTGACACACGCACACACACACACACACGCACACTGATGCAGATACACACACACACAAACACACACTGACTGACACACACACACACACAAACACACACATACACATGCACGTATGCACACACACACACACATCTAAGCAGACAGTAAAGCACATCATAGCAACCCACAGATGCTCCCAGGAGGCCTCTCTAGCGCCCTCCCAGGCGAAAAGCCATGTAGTGCAGACAGAGGTCAGGTCAGCTTATCATCAGAAACAGGAGCAGCAGTGGCCTCTGAGGCCTCCGTCTCTGCAAACACCGGTCAGTGTGAAACACAAATGCTTAATGTCAGAAATAGGGCACTTGTGGTTAAAGCATGTTGAAGAGTCAATCTAGCTGTGAGCTGCTAGCATAATGTGTGAATGCACTTTCATTATGTTTTTTTTTTGTCATTTACAGGAACATTGTATCTCAGCCCCAGTCTTTCCTCAGCAGGTATCGAGGACATGGTCTTGATCAACATGATTCAGCCTGTACCACACACACACGCACACTGACGCAGACACACACACACATACACTGACACACGCACACACACACACACACTGTTCTGTCTTGATCGACGTGATTCAGCATGTGCTACACTCTTTTCAGCACATCAACTCCACACATAGCTGCTTGATAAGAAGCATGCTGCCTTTTCCCCCACCTTTCAAACACACCCACACTCACCCACGTTTACCGTAATCTCTCCCTTACAAATAAACACACACATACACACACACACACACAGAGACACACACACAGGCTCTTTTGAGAGAGAAATTAGCCTCATCACAGTATGTGCAATGGTGTGCTGTAATTCCATGTTTATGCTCACTTGGACTGAGTGAAAACACTTATGAGAACTTCACAGGAATCATTATGAGTAAGCCTGTGTCTGGTGTGTGTGTTTGCGTGTGTATGTGGACACTGTGAGAACAATCGCGTCTGTTTAGACTGAATTCTCTCTGGAGGGCTCAGGTGGCAGACCGACAGTGAGCTCGCTATTTCATTACATCATTGGCTGGCAGTTACTTAACCGACTGACGCTGACGCACTCGGACAAGGTACGCTAGCAGCCACCCCCCCCCCCAACTCCACAGCTCTCTTTTTTTTCACATGCCCCCACCATCTCTCTCAGGCACCCAGAAAACAATGTAAGGCTATGCACCATGATCTTATGGCGGAGAAACTAGGCCACAGAGCACACTCAGTATCAGGTCCTCTGAAGTGTTTGTGAAGTACAGACAGCAGTAAAAAAGGGTGTGTGTGTGGGAGAGGGGGGAGGGTACAGTGGGACAAATGCAAATAGCTTCCAGAACACGGTTGGGCACCTCCCACCTCCGTGGGGGGAAAAAGCCAAGTGGAAGAATGAGTACCTGGACGGGTATAGTTAATTCTCCCACTCCACTGCTGCAGTGGTTTAGACAAGGCACATATGGGAACAATAAGCCTTTGGGTCCTGTTGGGCAACCTGACGTTCCAGAAATATTTGCATGCACACTTGCATTGAGTGTGTGTGCACACACAGCTGGAACACTGCGAGAATGTAAACCCTCCGTACAAGGCTTTGGTTTCTTTTTCTGTTTTTCCTTTTTGGATGTTATCATATTATGGAAAATCTGAAATGCCATCCAACTTTTAAAAAAAGAAATGTTACTGGTCACCTTGTTTTGCAGTTTACACAAATAAGGAAGCAGATCCATAATAGAACCTGCTCAGAATTCTCAACTGACAATGAAATGCGTCAGAGGTTGTGTTTTATGGGCACAAGGGCAACCTTAGAATACTGTTGCCTCTGAGGAGATTGTCTGCTGAGATTATTGTCATTTTTCCTCTAGTTAGTTGGTCGTTAGTAAGTCTGATGTACACGACACAGAGAAACATATTATTTTATGTTCTATTTATACACAGAGAAGGCAGTTTTGTTTACATAAAAGCCTTAAATGGATTTTTGATAATACAGCATTAAATGGCAACAGATTTCTGAACTTCACTCCAAGCTCAGAGGTCATTAGAACAAACATTTAAATACTGTTTCTGGCCTCAGAAATAATAACACATATTATCTAAAATTGGCCTTCTCTGATATCTGGTATCTGACAGGTGATGACAACCTCTGCTGATGTACTCTAAATTGATCATTTGGTAATTCCAATTCAAGAACAAAATCTGTTCAAGATGGAACACTTCATCTGAATACCACAACAAGAGTGACCTCTAGTGGATATTTTTCAGGATTGCAGAAGACATTCCCTGTTGTCCTTAGTGTAGTGGTTTCTCCTCTTGGTTCTTCAAACCACTCGCAATTATTCTTGAGAGGACAGTTAAACAAAAGTAGTTTCCACTTGTATAAAACACATTTCACACACCTGAATTTCACAAGACACATCCACTATAAAGTAAGGCAGAAATGGAAAGAATAACTGAATACAACTGTCATATTGGATGAACTAATATGGGCCACTTCAGTTTGGAGTGACACAGCTCTTTAGGTTTCGACAGCCAATCACTGCCTATTTACAGCATTCAAACTGTTGCTAACAGTTCCTGACATGCATCAACTAATCTGATTGGCCAGTAGGCCAGTAGGTCAGTAGATTGATCACTATCACAGGGAATCATGGCATATCAGATACCGATGGATAAAAAAAAGCATGGATAATGGCCTGGCATACAAATCAGTAGCTTTAAATGATATGGTTGACATACTGTAAAGAAATACATGAACCATAGAAAGAAATGTTTATTACTGAATGAATTTGACAATTTGAATCTGAAAATATTTTTATGTATTATAATTATGCATATATCTGCTTAATTCAAATGGTCCATTTTACCTGAAAATTAATTTTGCTCCATATTTTCAATATAGAATTGTGCGAGCGTGTGAAGTCATTGAAATGTGTGTGTCTCACGCTCAATGCGTGAGACTTGAGAGGTCTGATTATCACGGTCGAATAGTTAGTATAGCAGAAAAGCTATGCCACTTTCATCAAAACCTATTACAAAGATTTAACATTAGCAATGCTATGTCATTAAATATGATAAACAGTGATTCTGGAACAGATCTCCGTCTTCCTTATCCCGTTAATAAACATATTACAGTATGTAACCATATTCCTTCTGTTCGAAAAAAAAAGTTGCGCTAACTGTTCTAGTTTGTTACAAGCAGCAAGCAGCAACATAAACATTCTTTGCTAGGCTAGCCTTCCTGCTGCGACATTACACCATTTGTACAAGACAAGTAGAGATATTTTATCCAGTGTAATTTATCACTTACCACTATCTTGTTTTTTCTTGTTTTTTCTTGTCATCCTCTTCCTTTCTCTTCTTTCTTTTCTGGCTTCCGGAACTCCGAACTCCGCTTCATTATGACTGCCAAGGTTTTATATTTTCGCGGCAGCAGAGATCACGAACCTGGCTGGCTGGCTGCTGTCAACGACTACTGAGAGGGGCCCCCTTGAGGGGGATCCCGGTATTTCCGGTAACAGTGTCGTTGCACTTTACTGCGTTGACTATCAAAGGGGCGCTCACAGTTTGTCGTTGTATTTTATTCTTAACCAGTCGTTGTCTTGGGGCCCCTGGCCAACTCGGGGCCCCAAGCAATTGCTTGGTTAGCTTGCCTTCTAGCGACGGGCCTGGCCGTGCTATTTGTTGGCGCCAGATAAGCCAGCTTCAAAGGGTTTCAAAGACATTGTGAAAACGTTGCAGGAGCACTTAAATCCAAAATCGCTGGTCATAGCAGAAAGGTTTAGATTTCACAATCGTAATCAGAAGAGAACAGAGTGAATCACTGAATATATGGCCGAATTGCGCAGGCTATCAGAACATTGCCAATTTAGAGATGGACTGTCCGATGCACTGAGGGATAGATTGGTGTGTGGACTGCAACATGAAGGCACACAGAAGCGGCTCCTTACAGAGAGGGACCTTACACTTGCGCGCCAACTGGAAATAGCCATCTATGGAAACAGCTGAAAAAGACGCACTGGAGTTACAAAAGAAAACAACTAATGAATGCACAGTGAACAAAATCGCAACAAAACGACCAGAGAAAATGACAACATGTTACCGCTGTGGAAAGACATCACATAGCCCTGATAACTGCTGATTTAAAGACAAAGACTGTAACTCATGCAACAGAAAAGGTCACATACAGAAAATGTGCCAAAACAGACAGTATGAGAGGAAGTAAAAATTCAAAATGATAAAACAAAAAGGTAAATGAACTTAATGAAGCTGATTCAAATGAGACAGATTCTGATGAATATGAGAAAGGCTTGGCATGCTTGGAGCTTCATACTGTAAAGGACAGTGAACACAAGGTCATTTGGGTGAATCCAGAAATTGAAGGAAAGAAACTGAGAATGGAGCTGGACACCGGGTCAGCCCTGTCCATCATTTCACGCAAAAACTATCAAGACAAGTTTGCCAGAGTAAAGCTGAGACGCACATCAGTGACATTGAAGACGTACGCAGGAGAAAAAGTCGTCCCACTAGGAAAACTAAAGGTGAAAGTAAAATATGAGAATACAAAACGGGTGCTGGACTTTGTGCAAAATGACAATGTGCCATTGTTTGGGAGAGAATGGCTGCGAAACATCCAGCTTAACTGGAAGTCAATCAAAATGATGGAAGCGACTGAGAAAAGCGTGCAGCCTACCCCAGAGAGACTAAAAAACTTGCTAGATCGTTTCTCACCAGTTTTTCAAGATGGAATTGCAACACTGGCACAAATAAAGGCCAAAATAGCCATAGAGGAAAATACACAGCCAAAATTCCACAAAGCACGCACTCTACCCTATGCCTTACGCCCAAAGGTTGAAGCAGAGCTAAAGCGCCTAGAGGACCAAGGTATCCTGTCAAAGGTGGAGGGGTCAGAGTGGGCAACTCTCATCGTGCCTGTGGTGAAGAAGACTGGCGCGCTGCGCATTTACGGTGACTTTAAGGTCAGTATAAATCCAGTACTCCACACTGACCAGTATCCGCTACCCCGTATAGAGGACATTTTCGCCTCGCTTGTGTAGCGGGTGTGTACTCTCTCTCTTGCGTTGTGTTATATAGACGACGAGGCGTTGACTCTCTCTGGCTACCACAGCCATTTATTCTGATAGAACAAATGTCTCACAGTCACACACATTTGCCATAGAGAGCTCCAGCACGAGAACAGGCTACTGCAGACTGGTTAACATTTACACAAGACATGAACAAAAGTATGAATCACGAAAATAGACAACTGTACCTGATAGAACAAATGTCTCACAGTCACATACATTTGCCATAGAGAGCTCCAGCTAGCAAAACGAAAACAGAAATGATTCAGTTCACGGTTCGTAAAGTATTACAAAAGTTAAGCTATCGAGCTAGGTTCTAACCAGACTAGCTAGCTAGCACAACGTGGCGAACTATTTCACTTTAAAGCTAAACCAAAAGAAACAAAACAAAATGGTCTCTAATATAAAATTAGAGACCTCCTGTGTGGATTTACTACATGCATACTAGCATATTATTTCACTGGACACATTTATTTACGCTATAACAGCGGAGCTCAATATGCAACTTACCACGAGAACAGGCTACTGCAGACTGGTGATTGTGTGTAAGAACTCACCCTAAACGTCAGCAGAATAGCACCAATAGATGGCGCTCGTGTTACATGAAAAGCCTGTCTCATAGAGAAATTACTAGCTAAATGAAAAGTTACATTTTAATGGCAAGTGGAATTATTTACTCCGCTACACTTACAAATGGAGTTGGAAGAATCATCAAAGTAAATATCTGACCATTAACACTCATAAAGGCTTGTTCCAATACAACAGGCTTGTTTTTGGAGTACCCTCTGCCCCTGCTGTATGGCAAAGAGCCATTGATCAAGTTTTGAAGGGCATTCCTGGTATTCAATGCTATTTAGACGACATAATTCTGACAGGCCGTGACGAAAGTGAGCATTTGCCCAATGTTGAAGCAGTTTTAAAAAGACTATCTGAGTTCGGACTGAGAGTGAACAAAGAGAAATGCGACTTCTTCAAAGACTCAATAGAATACTGCGGACACAAGTTTGATAAAGAAGGTCTTCATAAGGCACAAGACAAGATGGATGCTGTCTGAAGGCAGCCTGAAAATGTGAGTCCGTTGCGCTCCTTTTTGGGCCTTGTTAACTATTACGCCAAGTTTTTGCCAAATGTAGCTACAGTGCTGCACCCCTTAAACAGCTTGCTGCAGGTGAAAAATTCCTGGAAATGGACAAAAGCATGTGAATAAGCGTTTAAGACTGCAAAAGACCTCATAACCTCAGACAAGGTACTGACACATTACAACCCAGACCTGCCCTTGTGTTTAGCCTGCGATGCATCACCATATGGAAATGGGAATTGGGGCTGTTTTATTGCATAAAATGACTGATGGCACTGAACGGCCTATCGCCTTTGCATCGAGATCGTTAAACAAGGCTGAACAGAATTATGCCCAAATTGACAGGGAAGGCTTGAGTCTGGTCTGGGGTGTTAAAAAATGTCATCAATACCTTTATGGCAAGCATTTCACACTGATCACTGACCATCAGCCTTTAGTGGCTATTTTCAACCCCGGCAAGTCAGTTCCTGCCATGATGGCAGCACGTTTGCAGCGATGGGCGTTATTCTTAGGCGCCCACGACTACGCCATCGAGTTTAAAGGCACAAAGCTGCATGGAAACGCAGATGGACTTTCTCGTCTTCCTCATGAGCCAGGGGACACTACGGCGTCCACAGACCCAGCTGAACTTTTCCATCTGTCACAAATGGAAAATCTCCCTGTGACCTGCAGTGAAGTTAGGAGAGAGACAGGCAGGGATCCTACAATGGCAAGGGTCTATGATTTAACAGTGAAGGGGTGGCCACATAAGAATGATGTGCAATTACCCGAATAGTTAAACCGCAGAGATCAGTTGTACATGTGTCAAGGCTGTGTCATGTGGGGCTCTAGGGTCATCAACCTCCTAAGCTTCGTTCCAGTGTGCTTGAATCTCTCCATGAAGGGCATTTAGGTGTAGTTAAAATTAAGAGCTTGGCCAGAAGCTATGTCTGGTGGCCTGGCATTGATCGTGAAATAGAGGACATTGCTAAGTCATGTTCTGGATGTCAACAAACACAGCGCCAGCCACTAACAGCTCCCCTACACACCTGGGAGTGGCCCAAGACTGTGTGGCAGCGAGTTCACATTGACTATGCAGGCCCTTTTCTTGACAAGATGTTTCTCGTAGTAGTTGATGCCTACTCAAAATGGCCCGAAGTGTTCCCAGTAAAGAATGCAACATCAGCAGAGACAGTAGATGTACTTCGTACTCTGTTTGCTCGTACAGGACTGCCACAACAATTGGTAAGCGATAATGGAAGTCAGTTTACCTCTGAAGAATTCCAGTGGTTCACCAAAAAGAATGGAATCAAGCACATCACTACTGTGCCGTTCCATCCTGCAACAAATGGACTCGCCGAGCGATTTGTACAAACTTTCAAACAGTCCATGAAAGCTATGGGGAGCACCAAAATGTCCATATCAGAGAAACTGGCCAACTTCCTGCTGTCTTACCGCAACACTGACCATTCCACTGCAGGTCAGGCACCAGCTGTTCTTTTTATGGGGAGATCTCTCAGGTCACACCTGGATCTCTTGAAGCCAGACCTACACCGAGACGTGTCAAAGAGACTAAGTGGCCAAATGAAAAAGCAGCCGCCACTAAGAACATTTGAAGTGGGACAATCAGTGCTTGCCAGAGACTACCGCCAAGGTAAACAGAAATGGAAACCTGGTGAGATTGTTTCTAAAACGGGCCCCCTCACCTACACTGTGAAAGTGTTACCTGGACTGATCTGGCGCAGACATGTGGATCAGTTACTGGACAGTACAGTCCAACTTGCATCAGGCACGCCACCTGCTGCGATGGATACGCCTGCTTTAGAGACTGTTATCCCAGCGGCATCTCCCAGGCCTGTGAGTCACAAGAGCGACGTTATCCAGACCGGGTCCGACTCCCACCGCATAGATTAGATATGAAGTGCAAATGAAGTAGTTATTCAGGTTAAACAGTGTTATGTTATGTGACCAACCTGTTTGATATATGATTAAAATGATATCTTTGCATTTAAGTTGATTTTAGAAAATGTTTCCGTATTCTATACAAGGAATGTTTGAGACTTGTTTGTGATGTACTTCCATGCTAGAAAGGGAGGAGTTGTTATGGTCCAAAGGAACTATTTTATGTGTAGTAATGCGGCACTATGTTTTTCCTATGAAGCCGCGGGTTGATACAGTTATAGTGATGTATTGAGTGAGCCTGTCCAGAAGAAAGTTTTTCAGTAAAGAGCTTGTGAACCTGTTAAAAGGCTAAGAGCAGTATCTGCACTTTTTTTGCACAAATAAGAAGTACATGATCTGCTCTTCAATCTGTTAAAATTTCATATGGCTACCTAATACATTTCTTAGCGAAATTTACATTTTTAGTTTGCAGTTTGTATAGAAAAGTAGAGTGAAACCAAGGCAGAGTGCAGTATCTGCCCTTACTGCATTGATTTCAATTGCCATTACTGCATTCTGCCTTTGTTTCACTTGCCCTTACTCTAATAGTGAGTGTGTGTGTGCGTGTGTGTGCACAGGGACAGACTGGGACTAAAGAAAGGCCCTAGACTTTCTTCTAAAAGGCACACTACCATTCACACTCACACACAGGTGTCTATCATGATACAGTCTCACAATATTAAATGCCAGTGAAAGTATCATATTCAAAATAGTCAGTCAGATTTTACAAAAAATAATTAACATATACTTTAAATAACTTTCAGTGTCCCGCCGGCGGGACGGTTACCCCCCTCCCCCACCTCCCCCCAACATTCTAAATCAATTGTATTGCTATGTAGCATAGTAATGTTATACACCATTTCAAAGCTTTGACTCTTGGGAATCCAAAAATGACAACTTCATGTACAATCTGTAGGCCTATAGTGCTTTACATTCTCAGATTAATTTTTATTATGTCTCAATTAAATTTGATCCAAAATGCCCCCTCCCCCTCCTCCGCTTTTGGTGATACCCTGACTTCTGGCTGCAGTGTAGCTGCAGCACAATAAGTAGATGCCTCATATTGGGTACTGAAATATTCACAAGAATCCATAGAAATTGAATCTTCATGTTGTATTATCCAATATTAGTTGTACAGATGTATAGTCTATCTTATACACACTCATTGAACCAACAAAGTAAATGCAAAAATAGAGACTTTTTTGTAATTATTCCATATTTTGTGTAGTCAGTCTATATCAGAACACCTGACATACAATCTAAATAGTCCACAAGAAACCTCAAAGTGTTACCTTTCATTTGAGACCAGGATTATGCTTCTACACAAAGGGGTTCATGTGCAGTAAGCATTTGATTGTCAGTATGCATTTTGGATAACAAAAAGTCCTATGGGGAGTATCCATAGGCATTTTACAAAACGCATGGGCATACCTTGGCAAATAATAGTCTAAAGCACTCATATTTTCATTCTATATTGATCAACTTTTGCACACAGCTTCACAAGACCTGGTGCTAGGGCTCAGTTGTGTTTCTAAGGGATATCAAGTGACCTAGAGGGCTGAAATGTAGTATAGTATAGAGTCTTTATTGTCCTATAAGGATATTCTTTTTCACACATGTCATTGTTACATTCCATGCAGGATGTACACAGCCTCATACATATAACATATAACACATAACATAACACCCCCCCCCCCCAGTTCCCTCCCTCCTCAACACCATACAAGCAAAAAGGTGGACAGTGCAGACAACATAAAACACAAAAGAATAGGGGGAATGGGTTATTGTCACAGGAGTTTGTTTAGTGCAGTGATTGCTGAGGGTATAACACTTTTCTTAAAGTGTGCTTTTTTCCAGTCCAATTGACAAAGTGAATATAATTTGATGCGTATACTTGGTGTAAGAAAAACACAAAAAGCTGTTTTTCTCAGTTTTACATTTTTGCAGATACTGCTCTTTGGCTTTGTAGGGCAGTGTACTCCTGCATGGTTATTACGTTTGTTGTAAGTGTAGAAAACACAACATATACAAACAAAGTTCAACAGATTGGACAACCTTATCAGCTGTCTTGATTGTGTCACTATAATCCAAAAAGACTTTTAGACCGTTCTTTAGTCCTCCAGACGCATGTTTTTTTTTTTAATTTAAGCAAACGGCCCGGACTAATGAGACAAGCACGTAGGCTACAACATAAACAAAGCGAAACTCATGGCTGACGCATCTTCTTAAGCGGTCAATGACTGAGACACAGAAAGTTCTCAAGAACACAATTTTTTTTTTCTTATCGGATCTGCATCGATCTCTAAAGCATTTCTAAAATCAAATTGACGGAAATCCATCTAGTGACGGAGAACTTTAATCCCTGCAGCAGTGTGCCGCGGCACAGTGGTTGAAAAACAAGGCTCTATGGTGGATCTCCTCCCTGCTGATTGCTTATCATCTTGTGGTTCGCTGCTGGTAGCTCTAGCTACTTCTTTGGGTGATTATTTTTAGTATTTGGCCTGTTAAGTTTTGTTTGCTAGCAGAGCTGAAACCTCGGCACGACAGTCAGAAACTGTGTGTCAGCTACAGATGAATCTAAAGGCTTTTTATGCGGATCCAGACCAAATGTAATTGCTATCTGGGGCATGCAGAGGCGTGGGCGCTTTACTTATTGATCCGGATCAAAGAGACAATAGCTTACAAAGTAGTGTTTTTGCAACTTCAGTGTAGAGGATTGTGATTCATTGCAACTTCTGCAATGTAAGTTACCTTACCTTCAAAAAATAGCTCCATACCGCTGAAGCCCAGTCTGCAACTGCCCCAATGAGAAGCCTAAACTTTCTGTGCATTCAGTCTTCGATCCTAATTGGCTGGATTCGTGCTGATTAACAAATCAGACGGAGTAGTGGGAGGGACAATGCTCTCGACTACAGTGCCAAATGCAGGGACAAAGTAGTGTGTTTAATTCTTTATTCATTTCAGTATCGGCTTATCGGTGGAAAAAATGACCGATACCGATGATTATAAAAATGCTAAATATCGGCCCTAATACTGTAATCGGCCGGCCGATAATTGGACGACCCCTAGTGTCCGTGTACATAAACATCTTTTGTGCAGCTGCATCTTTTGACATGTGGTTAGGCCTATATATATCTGTCAGGTGGTTGCAGTCTTGTTTTTACTCACCCAGTCAGTCACCCAGGACATCATGCAGTAATGCCATCTCCAAGTGCACTAGGCAGAGGGATGCACTCTACTGAGTGCCGTTATAGTTTTCCACTGTTTTAAGCTTAAAACAAAAGGTCAACTGAATGTAAAAGAAACCTTGTCTGGATTAAGCACATCTATTTGTAAATCATCATAATAATAATAATAATAATAATAATAATAATTCATTTTATTTGTATAGCGCTTTCCAAAGACTCAAAGTCGCTTACAGAATGGGGGAAACAAAGAAACAAAAAAGGACAACAGTACCACATACATACATACATACATACATGTACATACACACACCCACAATTATTAGGTGTTTATATGCTATAGCTTACGCAATACAGAAAATAGCAATGCATGTCAAACCTCAAAGTTTCAGTATTTTTTTTACATTTTCCTGTCTAGGTCTGAGACATACACAAAAGAATAAAACCTATAAAAGATGCAGTACAAAATGTTTTATACATTTCCGAATGATATAACCCCATTTTTCTATGATCGTTGGTCAAGAAGTCTAATTTCCTCCTCATCCTCTCCTTTCTCTTTACATGACATGATGTTGGCACAGCAGTGAAGTGAACAGAGTTTATTTACCATTTCATTGCTGTCATTCTGTGAGCGTCTTCTGATCATCGCACAACAGTTTAGTGAAGAAAGATTTTGAAATGGGTCAGGGCATTCAATGTTTTTGAGCTGTGCAGAACATATTTTTTTTTATCTCTCCTTTGACCTTTTCTGTCACCTTTTCTCTGAAATATTCTTTTCTAAGATCAAGTAGACATTCTTCATATAGCGTCTTGTAAATTGGTAGGCAGCATGTTCCCTCGCAAAGAAGTTCACACCTCTTCCTTGTTGTGTCACAAATACACCACACCAACAGTCCAAGGGACAGTAAAATTAATCCTATAAACTGTGAAGAGAATTACATGAAGATTAACTTGTTGAATCAGCATTGTTAAGTTATCAAATTATAAGTGTCCAAATATACTGTGTGTTTATTATTTCAGTTATTTCAGCCTGGAACAGTACATTTGTATGGGATAAGAGAATTCTTTAGAAACTCACGAGACGAGGGGAGAGTAGCGCATATATCAGTTAAATTATTTCAGTAACTGTCATTTTTGTCGAAGAGAGAGAGAGGATAAATTAATTACTTACCACTGAAGTGCCTTTATGTTCTGTAATGAAGATATTTTCTTCATGGTTGAGGCTTGTTTTGTCATTGATCATTTTGCAGGAAATGTTGTTGTATGTAGTGTTGGACTTTGATTTGTAGCACAACCACCAGTCTCCGTCAAGAAAAACAGCAACAAACCAAAAGACCTGAGACACCCCTACGTTTTTGATGAAGCAGAGGAACATGCTGCAGTATTTAGGCCGGATGGTGAGGTTTACCTTTTTTGATACCAAAATATAAAATGTCATCCCTATTATAAAGGGTGGACACACCACAAATGCAATTTCATGGCTTGTGACGTAGGATTCACAGGAACACAGAAATTCCAAGCTAAACACATTTTTGAGAAGGTAAAGTAAACCAAACAATGCAAAGGCATCCTTGGCTTTTAACATCAATGAGATCAAAGAATCAGGCAGCTCGGAAACTAGGCTTGTTAACATAATGAATGAATAGCCTCAAAAATGTCAGGTGTCCTTGAAACGTGTCTCCTTTTAGACAATGCAGAGAAATGTAAACACAGTCAAGAAAACTGTTGACTTCATTGCAATGGTCTTGTTTGCTTATCCAGCCGCTAAATGGAGTTTGGTCATCCAATGGCATCCAACAAAAGTTTCCGTTTTGAAGAATTATTATATGATGAAATGAAAGTAGTCCTTTTTGCTCCTATGTGTCTGTTATTTTCACGATTCCTAAAAAAATGTAATGGTTGACTCTTGTTGTTTCTTGCAGGACTCAGCATAGTAGTGATTTAGTGTGTGAGGTCTTACTATGTTATGTAAGAGGAATCAAAAGGAGGAAGTGACACACCAACCACAAAAAGCTTTCAGAGTACCAGAACTCAGTCCTGACACTCCTTATAAGTCAGTAGCAAACAATCGATGCTAAAAGTTTGGGGATAAAAGCTAATGGATTATTACACTTAAAATGAATTGTGCTGTTATTTGCATTCTCCATTGAGCAAAAGGTATGGGTACTGTATGCCAACATTAGAAGGAAACTCTTGGATTCTTCAAGATGGGCAGTAATTGGTAAAGCTCACCATGTGACCAGAGCTCAGAATATATCTATGCCTTGAGAGCCAATTATCAGGTGTTTTTATGCAAGTCTGTGGTGATGTTAAACCATTCAATAGCTCTTGACAGATTTGCAAAAATAGTTGATGGTGCAGTTGACAAAAATACAGAGACGTGTCTGTGAAAGTGGTTGTGGAATATTTGTAGATGTGTTTGTTCATTTTGACTCAGACTCCCCAAGCCACCCAGGTCTTCAGAAATGTAACTTCCTTTGTACGTGCAGTAAAGACCGTGAGAATGTGACTGTGACCATGATGAACTATTGGTGTTATGCATTCTACGTGTGCTTCTACATGTTTGAATACATATGCATAGTTCCCTGTGGTTGTTCGCAGCTTTTCTCAGTTGATATCTCAACAGTGAATAAGTGGTGTGAACTTTTTGCAAACTAGTGTATTGTAACGTCGGTGCCTTTTGGACTGAGTGCTAGCCTCCCAGAATGCAATGTGTGTGAATGCTGGTTTGTGTAATGTCGGTTTTAGTTAGTGTAATTGCGTTTTCCGTGTCATGTATGTGTTAGCTTGTGAGGATACAAGGATACAAGGATACAAGGAAGTTTATTGTCACATGCATATAGTTACTGGAAGTAAGAAATGCAGTGAAATTAAGTATGGTGTCAGCCTATTTGTGCATTTATGGGGGGGGTAAAAAGTGCAGTAGAAGAGGGGTTTAGTAGATTAAGTGGCAAGGGCTGCATAAGAAAGGTGGGGGAGGATTGCGATTGGGGGGGGGGACACCAACAAGGAGCACCCAAGAGCAACAGGGGCAAGGAAAAACTCCCTTACCAAGGAAGAAACCTTGGGCATATCCACGGCTCAAGGGGCTAACCCAACTGCCAAGGGTCTTGGTGTGTGTGTTGGGGGGATGACAAGGGAGATGGGATAGTGTGCTGTGTATGTGGGGAGAGGGCAGTGTGCAATATGTGTGTTGGAGAAGCTTCCTCATGAGACAATGTGCTGTGTATTGGGGGGCGGGGGCAGTGTGCTGTAAGTATGTTGGGGATGTGTGTTGGAGAAGCTTCCTGATGAAATAATGTGCTGTGTATGTAGGGGAGAGGGGGGGGGGGCAGTGTACTGCAAGTATGATGTATGTGAGTGATGACAGTGAAGATGTGTGTGTGGGCGGGAGGGCAGTGGAGCAGTGACTGTGTGTGTGTGTGTGTAGTGTGTGTGTGGGTAGGTGGGGGCAGAATGCCGTAAGTATGTAGAGGATGTGTGTTGGAGAAGATCCTGAAGACAATGTGCTGTGTATGTGGGGGGGGGGGGGGCAGTGTGCTGTAAGTATGTAGAGGAGGCTTACTGTAGCAAGCAGTGTGCTGTATGTATGTGAGGTGATGACAGTGATGATGTAAGAGTGTGTGTTTTTTTTGTGTGTGTGTGTGTTGGGGATGGGGGGGGGGGACAGAAAGGCTAGGCAATCAAGGACATGGGTAGATAGATGGAGGAGAAATCAAAAATAATAAATAAAAAGTTCTATAGAGATGTGCAAAAGTTGGAGAAAGTCAGATATGTGTGTGTGTGTGTGTGTGTGTGTGTGTGTGTAGTACTCTCTGCAGAGTACTACAATCTCTAACTGTGGAGTTCCCATACCAGGTGATGATGCTACCAGTTAGAACACTCTCAACCGCTGAAGTGTAGAAGGCCTTCATGATGGATGTAGAAACTTTGAATTTCCTTAGCTGACGAAGGAAGTAGAGTCGTTGTCTGGACTTCTTCAGAACATGTTAAGTGTTAACAGTCCATGTTAAGTCTTCAGTAATGTGGACACCAAGGTATTTAAAACTTGTGACTCTCTCTACAGGTTGCCCGCTGATCATTAGTGGGGTGTAACTGTAGTTCTGCTGCTTCCTTCTGTAATCCACTACCATTTCCTTGGTTTTATTGATATTCAGTGTCAAGCTGTTAGATTGACACCACTGTGCCACCTCATCAACCTGATCCAAGTAGAGCTGTTCATTGTTGTTACTAATCAGGCCCAAGATCACTGTGTCATCTGCAAACTTGATGATGGAGGTATGACTACTGTTGGCTTTGCAGTCATGTGTGTAGATGTTGTACAGCAGTGGACTCAAAACACAGCCTTGGGGAGCACCAGTGCTGATGGTTAATGAGTCAGATGTCAGACCCCCCACTCTAACCACTTGTGAACGGTTGGTGAGGAAGTCAAATATCCAGTGACACAGGGTGGTGTTCAGTCCTAAGGCCTTTATCTTTGTGACCAAGGTGAGAGGTACTATCGTGTTGAATGCTGAACTAAAGTCAATGAACAGCATCCTCACATAATTCCCATTCCCCTCCTCCAGGTGAGTTAAGGTGGTGTGCATGAGGTTTGAGATGGCATCCTCTGTAGACCTGTTGGCTCTGTAAGCAAATTGGAGGGGGTCGAAGGAGGCAGGGAGGGATGAGCAGATAATGTTTTTCACAAGCTTCTCAAAACACTTCATCACTGTAGACGTCAGGGCTACTGGGCGGTAGTCATTCAGACATGATGGACTTTTGTTTTTCGGTACTGGAACAATAACAGACTGCTTGAGGCAAGTAGGAACTGTCTCTTGAGTCAATGATGTGTTAAAGATATAAGTGAACACAGGAGCTAACTGAGCAGCGCAGGATTTCAAAATCCTGTTAGAAATTCCATCCGGTCCAACAGCTTTTCTACAATTAACCCTCCTAAAGGCATTGCTCACATCGACCTCAGAGACACAGAAAGGTGCATCCTCATTTGCTTCACATGCTGCAGCTAGTGCAAGATAGTCTGTGTTTTTCATGTCAAAGCGAGCATAAAAAGCATTAAGTTCATCAGGGAGGTCTTTACTCACATTCATCATAGGAGGGGACTTTCTTTCAAAGCCAGTGATGGTTCGGAGTCCTTTCCACACTCGTGCTGGATCACCCTCCAAGAAATCAGCTTCAACTTTGTCTCTATAGCGCCGCTTAGCATCTTTAATAGCTCTACGTAAACTATAAGATGCTGCTTTGTAATCCGTCATATCCCCTGAAATAAGCCCAGCATTATAAGTCATGGTGCGTGTCTTTAATGCCATTCTCACTTCTCTATCCACCCATGGCTTCTGGTTAGGGAAGCTTCGGATCTTTACAGTTGGGATGATGGAATCAGTTAGCATATTGATGTAACTCAATGATACTTCCGTAAACTCATTGATGTCAGCAGAGTTCGTCTTGAACATCTCCCAGTCAACGTTGCTAAGGGCGTCCTGTAGCCTGGCTTCCGATTGGTCAGTCCAGCGCTTGACCTCCTTCGTCATTGGGGGGTCCGTCTGACTTCTCTGCTTGTACATAGGCAGAAGGAAAACAGCGGCATGGTCTGATTTTCCGAAAGCTGGTAGAGACTTAGCTTTGTAACTGTTCTTGAACTGTGTGTAGCAGTGATCCAGTGTGTTGTCACCACGTGTAGGGAAGTGAATGTGTTGAATAAATTCAGGCATGGACTGGTTCAGATGTACTTGATTGAAATCACCGGCCACAATAAGCGCAGCTTCAGGGTGCGTGTGTTGTTGTCTATTTAACACTTCTTGCAATTCTGAAACCGCAGCATCTGTGTTGGCTTGTGGAGGAATGTAGACAGCGTTGAATATTACCGAAGTAAACTCACGGGGCAGGTAGAAGGGTCGACAGACGACCGCTAGATGTTCTAGATGAGGCGAGCAGGACTTTGAGAGAACGGTGACATTTCTAGGATCACACCACTTGCTGTTCGTCATGATGCAAACACCGCCACCTTTCGATTTCCCAGATTCCTCAGTCCTGTCAGAGCGAGCAGCAGAGAAAAACTCCACCGGAGTGATGGCACAGTCCGGTACAAGAGTAGTGTGTAGTCTTTCTTTACGTTGTACCTCATGTGTTTTGCCCGGTGTATTGTATGTGACTACCCTGTTCGTGTATCGTGCTTGTTTTATTGACTTCCCTTGTGTTTCCTATGTAATGGTGTCTTGGTTGATGTGTTTGGCTGATTCCCGCTTCCGCTATTAAACCTTTTGATTTGACAACTGTGGTTCGCTATCAAATCGTTACATTGGTGTCAGAAGTGACTTTGGAACATGGCCTCCGCCCAGCGAGAGAAGCGGGGAGCGGAAGACCATACCGCCGGGTGGAGGCCCACGCAAGAGGATCCAGAGAGAGCCCTTGTAAGGGCTACTAAAAAGCTCGAGGCCTTCTATCGCTACTGCCGACGGAGGAGAGGAGCTATCGTCTGGACCTGCCTGCTGCCATGGGAGAAGTTCTTGCCGGAAGAGGGGCCTGAAGAAGCGTCCGCGGAGAAGACGACGCTGGCCTGGGCGCTGACTCCACGGCGAGCCGCGACACGTGAGCAGAGCCGAGGGAGTGCGGCGAGGAAGAAGTTCCTAGACGATGGACGGTTGGCGGAGCCGCTGAGGGCAGCGAACTCACGACGGTGGGGCAGCTTCGACGGAAAGGCCCTCTGAACTCTGAACCTTAAAACTTTTGGGTGCGTGTGAGAGGCACCGTGCTGTGTGGGCGCCCGTTCTAGTTGGCCTATTGGCCGGCGCCAGAGAAAAAAAAAAAAAGAAAGGTTCGCTGTGTTGGGTGATAGCACGAGGCAGAAGAGGGGGGTCAAGCCTTCGTCGCGACCATGACGGAGTGGAGCGGGCCAGGAGCAGAGGAGGACAGCTCTGCGAGGAGGCAGCGTGAGGAGGGACGCCGAAACCGGTAGCTGACGGCCTGAGAGCTCAGCGTGGTCCGGCTGCAGCGGAGCTGGGGCCTGCCTATCCGGGTCAGTGCGACTGTGGAGTGGAGCTAGTGGAGCAGTCTACGGTAGTAAGGCCACCTAGGGCCCCGTCTGGAGAGGAGGAGTGCCGTGGTGACACGCCGCAGAAAGTGCAGCCTGAGGGCGGCTGCTGAGAGGGAGCTGGTGACGAGCGGGGACGGCCATGTGGTTGCTAGCACGCCCGCACTGGACTGCTAGCAGCGTGGCGCCCCGTTGAGTGAGCTCCTGCGGCGTGTGCACCCCACGTGTTGTTGGCGGTACCACAGACTGATGGACTGAGCGAGTGAATGCCCACACCGACGTTATGGCAATGGCGAAGGGAGGAGATGTTGCCGAGGACGGCAATAGCTCGCGAGGGGGCTGTGTAACGTCGGTGCCTTTTGGACTGAGTGCTAACCTCCCAGAATGCAATGTGTGTGAATGCTGGTTTGTGTAATGTCGGTTTTAGTTAGTGTAATTGCGTTTTCCGTGTCATGTATGTGTTAGCTTGTGTAGTCTTTCTTTACGTTGTACCTCATGTGTTTTGCCCGGTGTATTGTATGTGACTACCCTGTTCGTGTATCGTGCTTGTTTTATTGACTTCCCTTGTGTTTCCTTTGTAATGGAGTCTTGGTTTATGTGTTTGGCTGATTCCCGCTTCCGCTATTAAACCTTTTGATTGGACAACTGTGGTTCGCTATCAAATCGTTACAGTATGTTTGTTTTTAAATGCAACTTGGTATTATTTTCAAATTCATTTTGATGTTATAGGATCATATGCAGGACAAATATACACACTTGTCATTACCATGAGCTATACAGTGTAACACCCTGATATTTTTTTGGAATCAATTCGTGGTGTGATTGACATCAGACTTGTCATTGGCTAGTTAGTTGTGCACTGTTTTCCGCTCAGTAGTAAGGTAACAAATAGCCTACTCCGATGAGTTTTGTTTTTTTGCCAATATTCTTGTCGCCCTCCCAGAATTCTGAATATCTTTGCTCGCACACTGTACTGTAATGTGATTACTGACGCGTTACTAAAAATTAATTACTAAAAAGCATAATCAAGATTGAAAGTCATTATTCTGTGTATCAGTGTTGTGTTAATCCCAAACATGTCTTTTGGCCATCCTTTTTCAACTTACATCGCTATACAATCCCATAAAACCGGGGAAAAAAGAATCACGGCTCCCAATACATTTCTATGTAGCCGTAAGGTGAAGTTGTCGGACTTTGTCTACATGTGCGGAGCTACTGGACTGCCATGTGCGGAGCTACTGGACTGCCATCAAAATTAGCATGTAAATCACTTCCTGTTGGTGGGTTTGGTTACAGGTGAGCCAGACATGCCCAGTGGGAGTGGACCAGTGCACTTGGCTGGGGGGCTCTCCTTTTGAAATGTGAGTCACATTCTCCTCCTCAGAAGCAAATACATTTTTAGGAAGTTTCCACAGTCCTCTTTTGCTGTAACTTTGGCACTGAGCTCCTCTCCATACTGTTCAGAAGAACACAATGTTTCTGTCTACAGAGTCAGCATATGTAAACCCAGACAGTGTGATCTTAGAGTTGTTGAGATCCACGTGCAGTCTGCCCCTCAGATCGTCCACGAGTGGCTACAGTGAGGAGTTGGTGTCCAGGACCAGAATAATCCTAGTAGTATAATCTCAGGTTGCTCTCTCTTCTATTCTGCTTACTTGGAGGCAGGGACACCATGAGTTGGGGGAAGTCTGGGATGATTCCAAGGACCCTGCGCTGACAGCAGCCCTCAGGGAACATAGTGCCCAACACTGGGCCTGGTTAGGACCACTTGTAGCCTCACACGGCTGATGAGGCCAGGAAGAGTTTGGGTTTGGAAAAGTCCCCCTAGCGCCCACACACACACACACACACACATGTACACACATACAGTACACAAGTACACATGCACACATGCACTCACAAAGGCCCGCATGCATGCATGCACATACGCACACACAGAGACACTCACACACACACACAAACGCATGTACGCACATATCCACACACATATACTCATACAAAGACTCTACCCAGCTCCACCGACTTTCATTCTCTCCCTCGCACAGGAATGCGAGCACATACACACACACACACACACACACACACACACACACACACTCACTCACTCACTCACTCACACCAGAGGATAGCTTGTTATCTCATTTGTTCATCTAAGCCTCTCATTGCTGGTTTGCCACTCAGATGTGATTGTAAGTGTCAGAAAACATGACGCTGTACAGTTGTTAAGCCACGGCATACCTCTTCCCTACTGCCTGATGTGACTGAAAATGACCTCTGGCTTTAGAAATGTCTCCTGTCAGCAGAATAGGTTCACTCCTTTAAACTGGCAGAAGTGTTGAATGACAGGGGCGATTCTAGGGCTGGGTTCCCAGCGCTCACTCAGCCCACTTTCTCTGCATCTGCCATGAAGCATGGTGTGGAGCACCATCTCGGCACTACTGGTCCACCCGCCTACGCCCGCGCTCAGCGCCTCGACCCGACCAAGCTTGCCGATGCAAATGTGATGGGGTCAGCCCACGTAGACGTTCACTGGCTGACACCTACAGGTGCAGGAGATGAGGATTAATGAGTCCGTAACATCCATTTTGATAAACCAGGAAATGCTCCCGGGAATTGTTTGAGTTGCACGTTGCCGTCGCTGGTCGGAGTAAGACATAAGCCGGGGAGGGCACGCTATTTGAGAACTTTACATTGGGCATTAGGAGGTAAGCTGTTATGTTTGGTGGGTTTTCACTATTTCTGGTTAGCCCTGTTGCTATCATATGCCGTGCAGGTTACACTCTGTGTTTGTTATTAGCCGTCGTACGGCTCACTAGTGTTTGTTTAACTCCTCGTAGTTCCTGGCTCGTTTCACTGTGCCGGTGCGAGACCCGTAGCCTACATGCAAACTATTTTTCCTGCTATTGGGAGTAACAAGGGATGAGCAGGTAGGCAATACAGCATGGTTTTAAGCACATCCGCCTAGGTAAAAGCTGACGGTGCCCTGCTATACTATATGTGTAATGTAATATGTGTAATGTAATCATACTGTCTTATTCCTAATGCCCCCATAGTTAACGTGGGTCCTCTTTCAGGGGTGAAAGTAGTTTTTATTTCTTGGTGGTACTATGGAGTATAATGCGCGCGCATAGTGCGCGCCGAAAATCTCACTTAGCCTAATTATTTATTATTTATTTATTTGTTTATTTACTGTATTATAGTCTACTTATCAATCATTCACTAGGACTTCTTATCACTCTAGTATCACTCTTTAACCCACCTGTATCTGTTTTTGATTATGAATAAATTGCAAACACTTAATTTCAACATTTATTTATTTATTTATTTAGCCTAGTTACTCTTCTCGCTCCCACTTCCAATCGTTTTTTTTTATATAGGCTACTGTATATCATGAAACACGTTTCTTTGAGTCATGCCTTTTTATTTGGGAGACTGCAACATACTTCTGTCCGCTAAAACACTTTCATTATTGCTGCGCAAGATCTGGTTAAGCCTTACACGCGCTGTCTGACTTGTCTCTCCAACGAAACACTGCACACATAAAACCAGAATAGGCTATTGAAACATCAACATATTTTTCTTTAGCCTGTATGTTTTTTTTTATTTGGGAGACTTTCCAAGAAACGTCCGTCTGCTAAAACACTTTGGATACCAGTGCACGTTGGCGCAATTACTGTAGGCTACTGTACGCGCGCTATAGCTTGCTCGTTGTCTGTCCAGCTGCACGGGAGGTTTAGACACAATTCAGATACAGTTCAGAACGATGTATATGAAATATATTTTGGGGGAAACGTGTTGCTTCTGATAATTTGACGTTAGCAGTTGTGTTGTCATGCTGGAAGTGCAATATTTTTCAGAGACCGTATAGTTTTCTTTCCGGTACGGCGTACCCTCTCCAAATATTTTAGTGGTACTCCGTACCGGCCAGTACCGGCTTACTTTCAGACCTGGTCCTCTTCCATTCCAATTTCCTTCTGGAAACGGTGGTATTGTACGGCGGTCACAGCCAAGGTAGGCAGTTCACTGCTGTACTAATCCTTATTGTGTTTATGTGGTCAATGGGCTACTGCCCTATTTTAACTAGCTAATTCTTATTCTGTAGTTGTCATTCTCAATGTTGTCTTTTTGTGAGCATTAAAGGAATGATGTATTTATAATGTATCTGGGAAAATGTGCAATACTTGTTAATGGGGATAGTCTTAATGATTTAAAGGGGTAATGTATTTATAGCGTATCAGGGAAAATGTGCAATACCTGCTAATGTGAACAGTCTTACTGGTTTAAAGGAATGATGATGTATTTATAGTATATATGGGAAAATGTGCAATATCTGCTAATGTGAACAATCTCTGTTGTAGATCTACAAACGATCATCATTCATAGTCTGACCACTGTTTTCCTCTGTTTATTTCTTTTGTTTGTTTTTTTTGGTTTATATACTAAGGTAGCTGAAGCCATGTGTCTCGTATTGTTTGTTGATGTCTGTTCTCCTGTGTTGGCTCCTTGTTGGGCCTATCCTCTTGTCCCTGTCTTGTGGGCCTAACCCAGGGATAGCTCTATTGTGAGGTTATAGCTGGCATTATTCTGCCCTTAAAAGCTTGCGGTGTAAACACTCTCTTAATGATTGGGTTTTGATACAAAGTTTGTTCCTTGTGTGATTTCTCTTGATATCAACGTGTGATTTAACTTGGGCGTTTTGCAGCTTGCAGTGCTACCCTAGCGTGTGCATGAGTATACTAGTAATCACGTATGGCTGAAGATTTGTCAGTTGTATCTTAGCAGTACGACTAATTACTTGGGTTGGTCCTCTGGGCCTATGTTAGGTGTTTTGCTTTCTTGTCCCTTGTCATGATGTACTGTATGTCGATAAATCTATATCCTGTTACCCCTGCCAAATACAAGCAAAGAGACTAAATAAACTATTGACTGTTTGTAACTGCCTCTGGTTCTAGCCATTTATTTGGTAACCTGTAATACAAAAATACATGGTAGTTATAGAAGCTAACATACTACCACACAAAGGCTGAGTTTGCAAACATGGAACGCCTGGGTGAGTGTAGCCCCTCCACATCGTCCCCAAACCTGGCGCGGCTGGCGCCCGTGTGGCGACTACCGGTGGCTTAATGAGGCAACAACACCTGACCGATAGTTTCCACCTCCTGAATCAGTTTTGGGGCAGGCCTGCCCATCATGGTCTGAATCTCAACAAGTTTGTCCTTTGCAGCTGGATCGGAATAATCCAACTATTTTCTTTGCTTTGTTGCGGATGTCCTGAAGTTCAGGTGTTTGGTCCATGGCCTTTTTTACTATAATATTTTAGTGTGTGGGCAAAATATGGCAGTCTGATCTGTCGTTTACAATCGCTCATCCACTCGTCACATTGTGTCAGAAATTAGCGGAGGATAAACTCGCCCTTACGCATCTGTCGGTCTCGAGACATGCGGGCTATCTTATTACACACGGCATCTCATCAGAATTTCAAAGAAATCTGTCCGACAAACATAAGAATAACATGTTTAAAATAAATGGTGCATATTTTGCAGAAAAATGAATGTCTCCTTGTTCATGCCCTTGTTTAGTCAATGGTTAGGCTACTCAATTCTAATTTACTTTGAGTGTTATAATTGCCACCCAGTATGCTATACAAGCAATAAGTATGCAGGTAAGTCAGTGACTAGTTAAAAGCAGGGATGGATTAATGAACAGGCCTACCAGGCCCAGGGTCCCAGGAACTCTGGTGCTCTACACAAAGATGCTACTGTAATATAGGCTTGTATTGGGTTTGTTCATCTCATGTCTGAATGATGTCCATTTATATCCACAAAAGTCACCAGAATCTATCATCTAAGGGACTATTCATCAAAATGTTCTGCCAGGGGAGCCCACCCCTGGATCCCGCTTGACAATTATGTTGATCAGGGCATATATCTTGGTTTAGGGGCCCGCTTACCTCCCAGGGAAAAAAAGTTCAGGCTCAGGATTTTTTTCTACCATCACCCCTGAATTTATCTCTATGGCTCTGCTGCCGGTGAGTGTCAGTAGGTTAGCATAGTCCATATTAAGACGTCAAGACTGCTCCTCTAAACAATTCCCAATCTAGCTTAGTCTGTAGGCCTAACTGTTGATTATTAACTGGGGTGATATTAAATCATGAATATGAAAACTGACATGTTTTTATGGTCTTGGTCTCGACTCGGTCTCGACTCCTAAAGAACTCGGTCTCGACTCGGACTTGCTTCCTCAAAGACTCGGACTTGACTCGGACTCGACTGTATTTGAAAACCAACGGACTCAGTCTCGACTCGGTCTCGACCCTTCAAAGACTCGGTCTTGACTCTGACTCGGCATAGGCGGTCTTGTCCCCATCACTGGTCTGTCACCATGCACTGACCTTAGATGTTATGCCCCACTCAGCCATGAGAACAGTGTTGGCCTCCATAATGTGCTAGGCCAGTGCAAATGGGGGTACGCGTACCCCTGGGGGTACGTGAAGGCACTCCAGGGGGTACGTGAGATTTTAAAATATACATATATTTAAAAAGTAGAATCCATACAAAAATACTTTAAAAACAATTATTTAATACATATTTCAGAAAAATATAAGTTCATAAAATGAATTTTATATTTCAGTAGGCTATTCCATTTAATTTTCCTAAAAACCCAGAGTCCCCCCCCATACCAGGATGGTTCGACCCAACCTGTCACATGCCACTCCCCATCACCTGTCAATCACTGTCAAAACTCAAACGATGGAGTCGTGGTTGAAGTGTAGCGGTAATTCTTGTGAAAACACGGAGCGACAAGTGGCAAAGAAGGCCAAACCAGGTTACAAGTCCAGAGTGCTAACCAGTAGGCCACGGCTGCCCAAATTTCGGCTGTATCTTGAAGAATATGTTTTATTGCTCTGTTTTAAGTCTTTTTTTCTCAACTAAAAATGCTTTGCGCTGGTTAGGGGGTACTTGGCTGAAAAAATATTTCACAGGGGGTACATCACTGAAAAAAGGTTGAGAACCACTGTGCTAGGCCGTGTGGGTTCCCACAAATCTGGTTACATCAAGTAACACTGCTGCCATTTTCGCCTCAGGTGTGACATAATGGCACGTCACACCAAAGAAGCCATCCATATTGATGTATGACCACATGTCAGCTGTAAGGCTAACAAAATCAGCCTTCTGCAAATCATCCTGGACTTAGTCACAAAGGCCCTTAAGCCTTGGTTCTCGACAATGGTGAATGGCTGCATGTCTTTCACAACCATATCCACCAAAGCCTCATCCAACTCCCTCTACCTGCCTTTAAAAGAAAATAAAACTCACTTTTAGACATTATTACTTAGGCCTACCATTGAGAAAATACAGGACTATGGAAGCATATGTGTAGCTTAATTCAAATGAGAATGCAATCTGCAATATGAAATTCAAAAAGACATTACATTATGCAATTGCCAATTCATTATGTAATTTAAAAGAGGGAAACGATCAAATAAACATGCCAAAAAAACACTTAGGGCTGTATTTTGGGTCACCAGCGCATGGCGTAAAGTTCGTTATTCACCGGCGCGAAGTTGAATTCGTTATTTTGCACCTTTATTTTTTAAGCATTGCGCCCAGGGGTGTGGCAATTAACAACCTAGGGAGGGACCTGGCGCGTTGTCTAAAAATCGCTATCATACACCACCTAAACCTGGTCAGAAGTCAATGGCGAGTTGTTCATATGCTATTTTAAGAGCGCATGTCAACAGTCATATTGGCAGGTGCACGCACCATCCTTCTATCATTCATGAACGCACACCAGCGCACGTCCATGCAAAGCATTACAAATTGCACGATTACAATGGTAAACATAATTAGAATAAAGATATTACGAAATACTGTACATCTCATGATGAGTTATGACAGTTAAAAGTGATAGGGGAGAGGCGAGAGACCCGTATGGAGCACAGCTGAAGACGCACTGTCACGAGATATAAGCAACTCCTCTGCAGGATAAATGTTTTATTCAGTCATTTGAGCAACATTAGGGTAAGTGTTGCTTTTTCCAGCCTATGTTTTCGATGGTAACCCATTGTCAGTCAATAGTGAAAGTAACTGCATATAACTGTCTTGTCGTTGACTGACTCCTTGGTGAAGTTAGTTTCACTTTGCCAATGAGTACAAATAATAGACGAGTGCAAATGCGTGAAGGCTATGCTAGGTTTTAGTAAAGCATGGTTTAAGAATGACTATTCCATACGGTCTCGCAAGCAGCCTCCTTCAAATGCGCCGTTGAATGCCAAAATACCGATGCATTTATTTGACATATTGCGCGTTGCGCCGTTAAAGGGAATGACAGATGTCATTCTCATTGGTTTAAAATGATGTTACGCCCCAAACACACCCATATGACTGATTAAAAGACCTAGGAACACCTTGTTACGCCATGCGCTCCACTTTTGAGAACGAAACCCCTCCCAATGTGAACTGGACATCCTACTAAATTTGAATAGACTTTTGACGAGTGACGATGCACTTTAGAATGTCATGATCTAAAAATGTTGACCTCCCCCTTGTGGTAAAGCAGACACATCACAGGGCCCTGGAACTACATTCACATGAGTGTCATATGTGAACTACATTCAGATTACTGTGTCATATGTGAACTACATTCACATTACTGTGTCAAATGTGAACTCCATTCACATTACTGTGTCATATGTGAACTACATTCACATTAATGTGTCATATATATTTGAACTACATTCACATTAATTGAGAAACACCTGATCTCAAGATGTGTAGGCCTACTTAAGAGGTGTACACGCCAGTTTCTACAGGTGATGCTGATAATGGTCATGTCACACAAAAGCAGAAGGCACCATTGGAACAAAGGTCATTGTGCCCACCTGCAAGAGTTTGAATGGAGTTTTTCCATTGGCAATCCATGTAAGGGGTTGGTGCTAAAAATCAAAATGACCTGGGAAACATACAGACAAAATAGACAGACAGAAATCTCACTGATATGCATTTTCCTGGTGGTGGATGACTTTGGAGAAGTGAGAAAGGAGGAACATTCTGAAAATAACAATATTCAGTGGACATACAGATAGAAACAATATTAGATCAAAGACCAACTGGGTTAGCTAGCCTGAAGGCACTTGCTGGCAAGGCCTGCAACATAGATCACATCAGCACATCTGTAATTTGTTCATCAAACATGGGGGAAATATAGGCTATGGACCTGTAAAAACACGAAACATTACTGCGTTGTCATATAAAATGTTGTTCTCCTTAAAGTAAAAAATTAAATTAAAAAAAGAACATATTGTTCTTGTCTTTACTTCTCTCTCAAATACCAACATTCTATAGGACTAATGTCACATAAAATGCCTATACTTGAGCTTTTTGGCACAAATCTGACCATCGTCAGGTATTTGACGCCTTAGAGCTTTCTGACACCTGCTTACAGAACAGACAATGAACCATGACACATTGTTGATGATGTGAAGCCAGGTGAACTGAAGTGATAATGATCATCATTTGCAGAGCCAGGCCAGTGTGTGAACCCACACACACACACACCACACACAGAGAAAAGATAATTACAGCTAGAGGACTGTGAGGTGCAATTTATTGATTTTGACAAAACGTATATTGGGTAATAACTGAATCCAATGAATTATAATAATTCATCCTTAAAATTATTATCTCTAAACTGTACACATGGCACACGTGGAATAGACAGTGAATTATGGCACATTGTTGATGTTGGGCCAGATGATCTGGGCATGGCCATGATCATCACACACGTGCAGCATTCCTTAAAGGAAGAGGAAATACATGACATATTTGAGCTGTGATTATTAGACCTGTCCGTGTTAATGGTGCAGTGTGGAGCTTCTATATTTCTATTATATACAATTATTTCTGTATAGTAATATTTGTCTAGAGAGCTGTCAAAGTTGGTACACACATTTTGGCCAATTAAGACTCAAGCAATGGGTACAGTGGACTTCTCAAGGGAGGGGAAAGATGTGTCCAGATGTGGACCAGGGCCGTTTCAAGGAATTTGGGGGCCCCAAGCAAAATGGACATGGAGGCCCCCCCCCCACCGCACGCAAAGCCTGCAGGAACCACCGCAAAAGATATGTTAGCATTTCCGTATTTTGATATTTAGAAGGGATGCAGCTGCTTTCACAACTACCAATGCTTACTGTAAAAACATCCCAAGCTAGACAGACGCACCTGGTGCTTTAAAGACAGTAAACAGCTGGCGTGCATGAATACTAGACATGAAAGTTCCAGTCTGCTTTGATGCACGGAATTTATCGTGTGGTTTTCCTAACCCCCATTTGGTAAATAGATTATCACGGTCGAATAGTTAGTATAGCAGAGAAGCTATGCCACTTTCATCAAAACCTATTACAAAGCTATAGCAATGTTATGTCATTAAATACGATAAACAGTGATTCTGGAACAGATCTGCGTCTCCCTTATCCCGTTAATAAACATATTACAGTATGTAACCATATTCCGTCCGTTCGGAAAAAAAAAGTTGCGCTAACTGTTCTAGTTTGTTGGATGGGCCGTCAGGCAGGTAGTTAACATAAACATTTTTTGCTAGGCTAGCCTTCCTGCTGCGACATTACACCATTTGTACAAGACAAGTAGAGCTATTTTATCCAGTGTAATTTATCACTTACCACTATCTTGTTTTTTCTTGTCATCCTCTTCCTTTCTCTTCTGGCTTCCGGAGGCATAACTCCGCTTCATTATGACTGAGGTTTTATATTTTCGCGGCAGCAGCAGAGTCCACAAACCTGGCTGGCTGGCTGCTGTCAGCGACTACTGAGAGGGGCCCCCTTGAGGGGGATCCCGGTATTGCCGGTAACAGTGTTGTTGCACTTTACTGCATTGACTATCAAAGGGGCGCTCACAATTTGTCGTTGCATTTTATTCTTAACCAGTCGTTGTCTTGGGGCCCCTGGCCAGCTCGGGGCCCCAAGCAATTGCTTGGTTTGCTTGCCTTCTAGCGACGGGCCTGATGTGGACTGTCCTTCTGTCCATGTCATCTGGTGGAGGACTACAACAAGCTCGTGGGAGATGTAGGTTTGTCAGCCTGGCTTGCCTAGTACCACACAGCACAGCAGGAAAACATAAATTAAACGGTGTTTCTCCATTTCCCGGAAATCGCTGCAGCCAACGCTACATTCTGCTCAAAGAGCTCAGCTCATGCAACAGAACAGCATTGCCCACTGGGGCTTCCTGGGGGATTTCATCACACAGCTGTGCACTCTGTCAGAGAACACCACCCCTCCCTCCAGAGGAAGGCAGGATAGGGCATGTGCCAGCGCCTGGGCCTCACTTCACTTCTGTGGTCACAGCTTCCTCTGTCCACAAGACCGGTCAGCAAACTGCAAGATGTATCGCAGCAAGCAAGTGAAATCCCCTTTGGAGGTGCCAAGCATGTGATGGTCACACTTGGCCCCAGGAGTTTATCTTATACTACACTCTTTTTATAGTCATTGATTACAGTAACATTTGATTTAATGTGAATACATTTTACAAAATGTCTCTCCAGTCTCATGCCTGTCTTTCAATTCACAATAACATACTTGTGGTCTATTGCATCATAATTTGAAAACAGGCCGACAATTGCCCATTGAAACTTGTGGCAGAGCTTTTCAGATACAAATCCTATAGGCAAGCTCAGAAGTAACTGTTAATGGATGGCTCATCAGGCAGGTGACCAACCTCTGTTTTTATCTCAGTTCACTAGTTGCACCTGCTTAAGGACATGAATCATGAGGTGTTCATGATCATCATACACTTGCAGCAATCCTTCATACAGGATGAAATGATTAAGAACTAAGAGTTTATGGACTGTTTCAAAATGATGTTAGTTGAACAATATGGAACTACTCCAGTTTTTCTAAAAACAAAAATGTAGACGGCACCATATTTCTGTGCAGCATCTTGCAGAAGAGTTGTGGTACAGATTATGGTTACCCTTCAGAGATAGTTACATGTCCCACTTAGTCCCACACAGACCCACTACTCGTCCTACAATTGATTCGTTTGCATCTGACCACTCAAAAAGCAGTCAGTTCATATCATTGGCTGCACATTTTTCAGTCACCCTATAGGTAATCCCTGTAAAAATGCTCTATCTCCCCCTGCTGGCTGTTATATATACTGAAACATTAAGAACTGGGTTAAGGGAACTTATATGGCACATCTGCCCGATGTGTTCTTGGCACAGTGAGAGGTTGACAATGTTGAGTGAGCTGGGATTTCACTTAAAGCCCCTTCACTGCAAGCACAATGAATTTAATCTGACCTCCTGTGCAATGATATCACGCTAGAAAGCACAGCGATTAGATATGATCTGCTGATTTAGAGCAAGGTGACATGAAGAACATGATTGTAGATGCAGATGTATCTAATGCAAACAGTGAGACTCTCATTGCAATGAATATGATTTGCATGATAAACATGCGGTTGTTGAGTGCGAAACGGCCATGTACTCTGCCACAGACCTGGGCCAGCTCTCTCTGCACGACGGCTTTCTAAACAGTGTCATTGTACTGCAACCGACATAATGAGATACGATGAAAAAGAACATTTTCAATTCCTGAGTCAGAGATTGCTATAAATTATAACAACAACAAGAATAGCATGTGAATGAAATAATAATAATAATTGCAATATAAGGAAATCCACTGGCCAAGCTCAGGAATTAACTGTGAATTGAAAGCCCCTCAGGCAGATGGCCAACCTAGCTACTGGGTTTAATATATAATAGTATATATTATATACTATATATTATATATATTATATATGTTGTACTCCACTTGCACGTTGTGCCTAACGCCCCTTAGCTGTTCTGAAATCAGTGTGAGACTACGGCCTCTTGGGGCTTACTGCTTAAATAAACAATATGGTAGAATACAACACAGCAGCTCATATACATGAAGTAATACATGAATAAAGTGTATAGTAAATACTAACACCAGTGCCTGATAGAATAAGAATACAAGCAAAATAGCAAAATAAGCAAACGAGAACAGAAAGATAATACTGTACTTTTTTCTTGGCCTTTTTTTTATGCCTTTAATGATAGGACAATGAAGAATGACAGGAAGTGAGTGGGAGAGAGAGAGTCAGGGTGGGAACCGGAAAAGACCACGGGGCGGGAATCGAACCCGGGTCGTCGGCGTACGGTGCAGGTGCCCCAGCCAGTCGCGCCACAGCCGGGGCCAGAAAGATAATACTGTACTAATATGGAAAAGTGTATTGGCAGTGATATTGAAAAAGTAATGGCAATGCCGATTAAAAGTATTCAAAAAGACAAAGAGACTGTCATTTAGTGATGACATGAGCTCAGCTCTCTCAGCTAAGCAGAGCATTATTCTATGCAGGAGATTAATCAGGTATGGCCCAATATCTCTTATATCAAATAGTGTGCAGTGGCACGACCGGGCGACTGAGGCAACATGGTCAGAGAAGGAAGGTCAGTCGGTCATCAATCATGACACCTAAGTTTCTCACAGTCACACACACACACACAATGAGAGTGCATGAAACCACTTTAAACTTTTTTTTGTTACCGTAAAGCAAGCTGCACAGTGCCAGTAGTCTCTTTGCCTCTCTCTCTCACACACAGATACGCACACACACACACACACACACACACACAAAGTCAAAGCATATCCACCACACACACACACACACACACACACACAGAAAGTGAAAGCATATCCACCACACACACAAAGTGAAAGCATATCCATCACACACAGCACACACAGCACCCTCATCTGCCAATGACCACCCACTCACTGTCACTGCCCTCCGAGTATTTACTAGCCTAGAAATCTAGACGCACCCTAGCGGCGGCAAATTAATTTGCTCAGCCTGTACGTCTAGTATCAAACCATAGGGATTTCTATTGGCTGACGCCGTGGACGTCATCCAATCACAGCGCTCTATTTTGTTAGAGAGTCTTAAGGCGGGCTTAACAGGATGATGACAGTCCTGCGACGGTGAACAACAAGGAAGGTGGCTATGGCGAACGAAGAGCGGTTGTTTGAATCGGCGTTGGCGTCAACTTTGGAAGAGTTGGACTTGTGCTTTTCTTTGAAAGTTGAGCAACACAATGCACTTAAGTCATTCCTTTCAAAGAAGGATGTATTTGCCGTTTTGCTGACCGGATACAGATATGGTCGTAGCGCTGGCCTATTGCATGCCTAGGCAGTTTGAATGACAATTCTCTGCCCACCCCTTGGATTAAGCGACAACACATACAACAACCGTAGGGCCTAGGAGGACCACCTTTTTTTTGTATGTTGGTCTTAAGGGGCCATGTCAACCCATCCCATTACCACTCAATTCATGTATAGCACCACCTAGTTAAAAATTAAAAAGCAAAAAATTAGGTGTTGTAATCACAATATCTCTGGCTGACATGGTCAAAACTGCACGAAATTGAAAGTGTAGGATCATTATGACACCCTCTGAATGCATGCCAAGTTTTGTGGACTCGTTCATGGGGGGCCATACAATAAATTAATTTATGTGTACATTTAGTGACCAACAGAGTTTTCTGTGAATATCTTGAGAACCGTAGGGCCTAGGATGACCAATTTTTTGCGTATGTTTGCCTCCAGGGGTCATGTTAACCCATTCCATATGCAAATATGTGCATAAACAGATATTCACACACACACATACATTCACAGTAATCATACGTATGACACATACACACACAGTAGACATATGCACGCATGCATGCACATTCACACACACAGGCACACCCAAAAGCACATGCACGCACACACACCCACACACACACACACACACATAAACACGTACACGCACACATACACACACACACACACACACACACATAAACACGTACACATACACACAATTCAAGAATTTCTCGGAATTATGAACATAAAAAAAAAATATTTTACATGTGAAATCTATGAACTAATCATGTTTTGGTTAGTACCTGGATAAGAAACCTCCTTGGAAGAGTAGGTTCCTGCTGGAAGTGGTGTTGGTAGGTGGCACTCTTCCCTGTGGCCAAAAGCCACCAAACAAATATCAATCTCAATGTCCTATTGCAGTGACAGGGACACTGTACTGCAGATGTTTTTCTTTGCATGAATGTTAAATTGAGGTCCTGACTCACCATGGTTGTTTAAGATCCCATGGCATTTATCGCAAAGAGTAGGTGGTTCCCAGATTTGCTTTATTTATGTACACATACATAAAGACACACACACATAAACACACACACACACACACACACACACAAAGACACGTAAAACACACACACACACTACACATGCACACAGACATACATGCACACACACGACACGCACAAACACGCACCCAAACACATAAACACACATACACACACACACATGCACCCATACAAACACACCTACATACACAAACACAAGCACACACACACACATAGGGCTGGGACGGTATGGATGTTTTCTTACCGCGGTCGGTAAGCAAGAAATTACCGCGGTTTTGCGGTATACCCCCCCCCCCCAAAAAAAATAAAATGGATTATGGATTATGAATTTTATGTTTTATGCTGCCATCAGCCATCACAGCCAATTAAACTTTAGGCAGCTGCAGCAACTTCAAAGACCACTGGACCAAATGCTTCAGACATGAAAGAAATAAGCAGTTTATCAACAAGGCTATCATGATTTAAGAACTGTTACAGTCATGACGCTTATGCTAATGTTACAACAGTAGGCTACCGCACGTTGGCTACGTCAGGTTGTAACAAAGGTAGGTGCGAGGCTAGCCTTGACCTACATGTCGCTGTTCAGTTAAATTCTTAACGAACTAGAACATATTTTGTAATTCTTTCATGAACTAAACATGTATGACTCCTTTCTGGCCAAATTTTCACGTTTAACAGCTTTATGTAAATCGAGTTTAAACGGAAAGAATAGAAAAGTGTTACGATTGTGCCAGTTCTCCTCTCGCATAGTAAACAAATGGAATGTTGGAACATCGCACTCCCCAACACAAACGCGAAAGGTCGGATTTGCTTCATTTTTTTGATACGTTTTGAAGTTTTGTTGTGAAAACAGAGGGTTAGCCTACTTAACGTAACTGTGGTTCTCTGAGTATCAATGTCATAAGATGGTTCATCACATTACACATCATGACATTACATAGGCCTACAGTACGTGTACACATGTGCAGGCCAATTATAGTGGGATTCAACTTCATGGAGCTTAGGCTAGCCACCTGCAGACGTCTAAGCTGACTGTATAACTCTGAGATTCTGCTACGTTTTCAAACAGGAATTGGGCATATGTCATGGTTGAAAACGTCAAAGTCGAATCACCCAAATGTTTCACGGACATTTTTTTTTTTTTGCTGTGATGACGGTGACGAGCTCGATCCGCGGTAGGGGTCACGTGACCGCGGTATTGCAGTAATGCGGTTACCGTACCAGCCCTACACACACACACACACAAAACACATATACACAAAACAACCACACACTCTGCACACACTTAATTGCTGGACTGGGCGGCGGTCGTATTTTGTACCGCTCTGCGGTACATCTAGTTAAGTAATCATTTTATATGTCCTTGCAGAACCATATGTCAGTATGTCAGACTGTTAAAAAGCTAAGCGGTGAAGAGACTCAGGAGGAGAGAACAGAAGAGAGTGTGTGTGTGTGTGTGTGTGGGGGGGGGGTACAGTGTCTGTGTGTGTGTGTTTATCAATGTGTCTGCATGTGTCATAGACATGTGAAGCATATGAACCCGCGGATTCCCTCTGGCTGTTCCTGTCCTTCATATGGACCACTGAAATTAACTACCTCGAAACTGCGTATAAAGATGCTTATGAGAACAGATACACAGATAAACAATCAGGTTTTCATTTGATGTTTTTACTGCATGTTTTGATTGCTTGTTAAGGACTAGTTCTTAATCATGAACTTACTGTATTAAAATTGTAATCAAACGAGGACCTCACACACCACCCTCAGAGTGACCTTTATGGTTGTTAATTGGTTGTTAAATAGTTAGACTAAAATCAAACCACTGTTGCTGACTATGCTTTTTTCTGTCCCTGTAACCTGAAACAAGAGTTCGCTCTAGACGAAACCCCTAGACTTAACGATCCTCCTGGCTTGTCAGCTCTGTTCTGGGCACATAAGGAGCCAATAAATCTGAGTTCGAGCGTAAAAGATGGCGGGTGACAAAGAACTTTACCTCTTTCTCATGGTGGCGTATAAATTTAACAGGTTACACACAACAAATTTATGGACAGCTAATTCTCCTGTGGGGATGATAAAACTGTGCCATAAAATTTATGTTGCACAAACAAATTTGTTATAGAATGACACCGGGCTGTGTTGGACGGCGGTCACCTTTCCGTAAGCCATTATCTGCGAATCACACTGGTGCTTTGTCATGATGTCTCAGCCATATTAAAGCTGGGACGGTCTTTGGGATTCTCTTGACCCCCGGTGTTAGAGGGTGTTTGCAGTGACCACTCACTGAAGAATAAGTACTGTATATGTATCAGGTTTGGGTATGGGTCTATAGATTCCTCAAATAGAAAATGCTCCATTACATTTGAGTCGTGTTTAGTTGAATATATTGGTAAGACTGTAAAGATTTCTCTCTTTTTCAAAGTATAGGTTTTTGGGGATGTTTGTGTTTATTTAGATCAAAGAGTGAAGAGTGACTGGGAGTAGGTGGGATCGGGAAATGGCTGCAGGTCTTTGTGGGCTTGTGTGCTCTAGGACCCAAATGAATACTGCAGCCGCTTGCGCCTCGGGTCCAAAAGATTTGCTTCTTTAGTTCTTCCTTTTGTGGTGACATTCTTGATATCAAGTAGAAGGCAGTTAATATATACTGCAACCCAGACTCCTCATTTGAAATGATAGAAGACAAGGTGAGTACAGCAGGCCTACATCCACATCTGAAATTCATTTTGCCAGTAGATGGCAGTGTCTCCCTTCACCTGCAATGCTGGTGCAAAATACTGTAGATCACAGGAGTGCAGACCTATTTCCAATCTCTTACAGCCTTATCACTCTCACTTGCTCTCCCTCACACTCACATGATCTCTCATGCATGTACAGACAGACAGACACACACACACACACACACAAACTCACTTATTCTCTCTCTCTCTCTCTCTGTCTCTCTCCCTTCCTCTCTTTCTCTTTCCCTCTCTCCCCCCCTCTCTCTCACCCACTGTTTTATTCACTGAGTGGTTCTTTATGAAGTGTTTGTGTGCATGGCCCTTAAACTTACTCATATAAACATATTTTGGCGAGAAAAAAAAAACAACCAAAGTGTTTTTGATGTGTCTGGTTTGCTTGAGAATCCTTACTGTTTTAATGCCGTCGTGGGTGATTGATTATGACTGCCGGTCTTGGACTCCCTCCAGAGAGGGAAAGAAAGAGCAGAAAGTACTTACTGTACATTACATACATACTGTACATACACACATACATACATACTGTACATACACACACACATACATACATACACACAGACATACATACATACATACATACATACATACAGAGATACACACACACATACATACATACACACACACACATACATACATACTGTACAGTACATACACACATACATATACACACACACACACATACATACATACATACATACATACATACACACACACACATACATACATACACACATACTTGAGCTCTCCAGCTCAAGGTGTCCTTCATCTTCACCTTGAGGTCTACAGCGCTCCTTGACCACTCACTTAGTCACTTGAACTGTGCGGTGCGGAGATGAAAGGTGCTGATGAGGGGAGACGAGGCTTAGCACAACGGGCCGACGTGACGTGGACAGAGAGCATGTGAGAGACGCGGAACAAACGAGCCAAGACGAGAGAGAGAGCTGGAGCAGCAGCAGCAGCAGGGTATAGGCATTGATCTGCAACGAGGTGTGCACTGATTGCATCCAAATGAAACGAGAGAGAGAGAGAGAGAGAGAGAGACAGAGACAGAGAGACAGAAGGACAAAGGTGTTGTCAGCTAGAGCAGGATGAAGGGAAGATGCGGATTTGACAAATGGTCATCACTAGAGTGGGAATGAGGAGAGAAAAAAATAGGAAACAAAGAAAGAAAGAATGAATAAACAGCACTGTGAGAAATATTTGCCATAAGGTCACTTCTGTAGCGGGAATGAGGGAGGGGGGAGGCAGAAGAAAGAGAGAGAAAGATGGTTTGGATGTAGGAGACAGAGAGAGAGAGAGATGGAGAGAGATGAGGAAAGAGGGAGAGGAGGAGGACTACAGGGTTTGGGTGGAGGAGACAGAGAGATGGTGGGAAGATGGAGTGAGAGAGATGAGGAAAAGAAGGAGGAGCAGGAATGATTTCCTGGCGGAGGAGACAAGGAGAAAGAGATGGTGGGAGGATGGAGAAAGAGGACGAGGAAAGGAGAGGAGGAGGTGGAGGACTGTAGGGTTTGAACGGTGGGTGTTTTGTATGGGTCTTTCTTTCATAGGTTCCTTTTTTCCATGACACCATACCCAGATGTCCTCCCCACATTGATCGCGTCTCGCTTTCACAATGCCTGCACCCTCTCATCACACAAGCAGATCAACATACACATTCCCCATACACACATGCACACACACACACCAGCCCATCTTTTCCAACATACAAATTAATGTTCCTTCACTCGTTTGTTCTCTGTGTGAAAGAGTGCCTCCACCACTGCATGGGTGGTATAGCGTCATGCTCCGATCTTTTTAAGCAATCACTCCTGGACACAATGGAAACATACCACAATCGACCACAAGTGCCTCCCGTAATGGCATTCTAGTGGTTTACATGATGTGAATGTTGAGGAGGCCAATAGAAGTGGACACATTGACCTACATCAGTGCAGTGAACACACACACACACACACACAAACACAAACACACAAACACAAACACACACACTTACCCTGGATGCCTCACGTTGTCCCTCAGCGAGTGAAAATTGTCCTTCATATGAACATAAAGCAGTTGATTCAGCGATACTTTGTGACGTATACACGTTTGTTTGAACACAGCCTCTTGGATCTGCCACCACACGGTGAATGCCCTCTCCCCACATGAATATTATACATCCACTTTTGCCCTGGAGAATTCAGCAGATGTACAGTTCATGGAGAACATCAAAGGAAATGTAAACAGTGTATTCCTGCCAGCTCCTCAGACGAGGGACACACTTATGTTTGATGTATAGCAACTAGAGCCACAGACAGGTGTGTGGATACAGCTGAATCAACCCGTTTTTATATCCCTCGCTTTCGAGGAAACAAAGTGGGGAAATATCCTGTATAAAACTAAAATTCCAGGGCTTTTTTTTTTTTTTTTCATTTTATTTTTGTTTTGCAAGCTTTTTTTCCCAGATGAAGATTAATCTTGCATGACTATTCTCCTCATAAAGACAGGTCAATCAAAAAATTAGCTGTGATCTAACAAAAGTGGTCCTCTAATCAGGCCGAATGGTTTTATTAGACCATAAATAGCAATCCATCGCTGATTATTACACTGCCTTGATCAATGGTGTAATCAGAGACTTTCTAATGAACAGACACAACGCTCAAACAATTCTCCATAGAAATGCATGGGGTTAATTCACGACGCCAATATGGAAGTAGTCTACACATTCCCCTTCCTGTATGCCTCCCCATTCACTTGAATAGGAAAATAGCTGCCGAAAGTGTGTTACCAAGATGGCCGCCGCATGGGGCACTTGCTTAAAAAGACTTCCCATTTAAATACACTTACACTTCAGGTAAAAGTGAGTCACATCTTTACAGCAGGACTGGTGTGTGTGTGTGTGGTGGATCATTGTCGCACAGGTCCACAGTGCAGTCTTATCACAGGGATTAAGTTTTGGGTTGATTGCTCCAGCACCCGGTGGTTCCTCGCTCACTAATATTGAGGTCGTCCCTTTAACCCTTCTCACCGGGAGCAGGGCAGGCAACCCTGCTCCTGAGCACAAGTGATCCAGGATGAAATCCCTGAACACTCTGAGGCTCCACAATCTCCCACACAGCAGAGGGAGAGGAGACGGAATTTAGGCAAACACCAGAATTCCACTAGAATCCTACAGGCTGGTGTTGTTCACAACCCGGTAACATCACCATCTGGCAATTGGTCGACCCGTTTTCCATTCCTGAACCTGCCGTGAGTCCACATTGTTTTGAATAAAAGAGTCTGCTGCATACCAGTCAACATTAACTTCCATTTTAGTTTTACTGTTGTGCTAGAGACTGCAGACCTGAGGTAGAATAATGTTTTCTGTGAAGTCATCTCCATAGACCATGGATGAGGCTTGTACTTTACCAACTGTAGCAGCTGATAACGTAATAACAGCCAATAATGTAATAATGGCCAATAATGTAATAATTTGCCAATAATGTAATAAAATGTCTGAACCAATAACGTAATAACTTTTTGCCAATAATGTAGCAAGCTATTACATTATTGGCTGGTTATTACATTATCGGCTGGGTTAAGAAAAAAAATAATAATAACTGCAGCCAATAATGTAATAATCATCTTATTGGAGGCCAAGAGGTGAAGGCACCCATAGTGTTTCAAACTTTTCTTTCTATTATTATTAGTAGTAGTAGTAGTATGCATCTTTCTTCTGTCATGGGAGTCTATACTTCGCTAGCGCGTCGTGCCTAACAACGCCCCTTAGCTGTTGTAGAATCTGTGTAACCTATACGGCCTCTCGGGGCTTATTGCTTAAATAAGGGGCAGCCGTGGCCTACTGGTTAGTGCTTCGGCCTTGTAACCGGAGGGTTGCCGGTTCGAACCCCGACCAGTAGGCACGGCTGAAGTGCCCTTGATCAAGGCACCTAACCCCTCACTGTTCCCAGAGCGCCGCTGTTGTTGCAGGCAGCTCACTGTGCCGGGATTAGTGTGTGCTTCACCTCACTGTGTGCTGAGTGTGTTTCACTAATTCACAGATTGGGATAAATGCAGAGCCTAAATTTCCCTCACGGGATCAAAAGAGTATTTATACTTACTTACTTATAAACCACAGTGTTTTATGCAATGTATTGTGATTATGTATTGACCGTATATATTACATTACTTTATAATAAATCAGTAATTTAATAAGAAATGCTCACAAGATGGTGGTGCAGATACATCGCGACGCTCTGTGTCTCTCCAGATTTTGCAAATTAGTGGTAATATGCTTATTTATTTCAAGTATTTTCGGTAAAAACAGTTAAGCGTACATATCGCACAACTGACAGGAACTTTTACACAGCGGTTCCTGCAATCCCGACAGCTATATGAGTGTAATCCCAGAGATTGCTAAATCACTGAGACCTACGAACTCTGCTACACTGACCAGAGGTGGGGGCGATTTTCATCTCCCTCCACGACTCCGTCTGGGATTCCGGCCATTGGCCTCACTCGCAACGAGCAATTCGACCCCGAGCCAATCAACGAGTAGGAGGCGTTGTGAGAGATGACGTCGAGATTCTGCGCTGTGTTTGAATTGTAGTCCTCGAGGAGTTGGCAATGGCATAAGTTAATGAAGCAATTCAGTCCGTGCTGGCTATGTTTCCAAATAATCAGGAATTGAAGTCCGAACAAAAGGAGTGTTTAACACATTTTATTTCGGGCAAAGATGTCGTGGCCCTACTCCCTACGGGATTTGGGAAACGTTTGATTTGTATCGCGCAGTAGCCTCAATATTAAATTACAGCATGTGCGGCAGACCCGGTATGAACGAAGCGGCATGTTTTCAATGATCACATCTAGCTTTGACAGTTGTGATGATATTGTAGCACCGAGGCTATTTGCTTCCGTGTTGGGCTTTCCCCGGTGTCTTCTGTTTTCCCGGCGTGTGCGCGTGTGTGTGTGTGTGTGCAAGTGTTTGTGTCTCCCTCTCCCTCCTGTGTCATATAAGAGACATTCCTATTCAACATTTACTTAGTTGTTTAAGCGCTTATGTGTTATGGTTTGTATAATGTTGTTTTATTTTAATTGGGCTGTTAATTAATTTGACATTATTGTTTATTATTGATATTCTCCTTAATGTAGTCTTAGCATGTCATTGTTTTTATATTATTGATTGAATGGACATTATTGTTTATTATTGCCTTCCCCCTTTTTTTTCCATTGCTTTTTTATTAGGCTATTGATTGAATTGATATTATTGTGTACTATAACTATTCTTCTTACTATATTTGACCTACATTCTAATCTGTTCCCTGTTCAATTTTAAATATTATTATGTTGTTTTGTATTTATGTGTCGCTTTGGACAAAGGTGTCTGCTAAATCCATAACCATAACCATAACCATAACCATATAATGTGTCAATGAGTTCTGATGTGTTTTGATTGGGGGGAGGTGTCCGGGAGGGAATATTTAGGGGTTCAGATAGGATAGGTTAGTGATTGATAAGGGGAGGGAATAGAATAGGGGGTTCTAAGACGTCTAGTAAGTTTAGTGAGAGTAGAAGTGGATTACGTGCGAGTGAGTGTTGCGTTGTTGGCCGATGAGTGTAAATGACGAGTGATTGAGACCGTGATTTATCAGCGATCAGTTTGTTGTTTTGTAGTGGACACCTCCTGTTGCCCGTGCACTAGCCTGTACATCTATAGGAAATAAACTACCAGAGTTTTGGAACAATATATCAGCCTCCCCGTCTCCTAACTTCTCATCGGCGTTACAATATGTTATCTTCAACCTTACTGTTGAATAGTAACCTGCCATTCACTATTCTTCCACTAACTATTAAATTTGTATTGCAAAGCTGGCATCGGTCATTTACATCCATCTTGTTCGCTCTGGTGGGGAATGGTTGTTGTAGGCTATACATCACACGCAATTTCTGAGCGTTGTAGTGTAGCTTACTTCACGATCGAGCTGGCGCATAACATACGTCACGGCCAAACGTTAGCGATTGGGTGAAATCAGATCCAATCGTTTCAAACTTCTACAGAGTCCACGCATCCAGCTTGCAAACGTTCGTCAATAGCCGTGATCCCAGACCCTTGTAGAAGCGAAGCGTACCAAGGGGATGGCAAATGGCCAGGCTAGTGTGAAACCAACAGTAAGAACAGTCAGAGTGTGGCCAGAGGGAGCTGACTTGGCACTTCAGCAGCATTTTGAAAACACTGACTGGAGAGTGTTCGCAACTCAGGCCACCCATGACTTCCACGCGGACATTGATTCATATGCCTCTGCCGTTTTGGACTGTATCAACTCCGACATCAACAGTGTCACCACCCTCAAACGGATTACGACTTTCCCTAATCAGAAGCCATGGATGAACAGTGAGGTCAGACTCCTGCTGAAGGCACGAGACATCACATTCAGATCAGGTGATGCTCAAGCCTATAGCTCATCCAGGGCTAATCTGAAAAGGGGCATCAAAAAGCCAAGCACAACCACTTAGCTAAAGATTGAGGATCATTTCAAGAACAACTCTGACCCCCGACGCATGTGGTATCCAGGCCATTACAGATTACAAACCTACTAACTCCACCCCCCCTGTCACTGACACCTCCCTGCCTGATGAGCTGAACCACTTCTATGGCTGCTTTGATAATGACAATAAGGAGGTGGCCATCAAGGCTGTGGTGTCTGCAGATCACCAGCCCCTCACACTCTCCACCACCGATGTGTGTGCAGCACTGAGCAGGACTAATGCACGTAAGGCTGCTGGTCCTGATGGTATCCACGGACGCGTACTCAGGGCCTGTGCAGTGCAGCTGACTGAGGTTTGGACTATTTAACCTGTCACGAGCCCGGGCAGCTGTCCCCGCGTGCTTAAAAACCACCTCCACTCCAAAACACTCCACTGCAACAAGCCATAATGACTTCCATCCACAAACTACATATTCCCTCCACAAACTGCATTTCGTTTCTGTACTTGTACTCTGCACAATGATAATAACGTTGAATCTAATCTAATCTAATCTAATCAAAGAAAGAAGAATAAGGGAAATACATACAGCCCACCCCTGTGTATTAACCTAGCTGAATAAATTGTGCAATATTCATATAAACTTTGGGTAGAGCCAATAAATAAAGACAGAGAGGGTGTTTATGGTCATGATTTTAAGCTATTTGGAAGAGCTAAGTAGACTACTGTGCCATGGAAATGTGACTCTTTATATCCAGTAAATAAACCTTAAATGAAGTGATATCAGTATGTTTTTACATTATTGGCTGCAGTTATTACATTTTTATATTTTTTTTCCCCAACCAAGCCAATAACGTAATAACCAGCCAGTAATGTAATAACTTATTACATTGTTGGCAAAACGTTATTACATTATTGGTTCAGAAATTGTATTACATTATTGGCAAATTATTACATTATTGGCTTTATTACAATAAAATTATTACGTTATTGGTCGTGATTACGTTATTGGACGTTATTACATTATCGGCTGCTACACCAACTATCACAACTGTAAACTATTAACCCACAGTGGCTGCAATATACTGCCAATTTACTGGCGCTTACAGTAATTAGGCTAGATTGCCAATGAATAGACTGCCTAGTTTCAACAACAACACTGGATCTACAGTATAAGTGTGTGTTTTATAAATGTTAATGGAAATAAAACCAAACTGATTAAAATTGATGGTTTGATAAAGGTTGAGAACCACTGGCATAAAAATGAAGATGTGATTTACATAATTACATTATTTTAGTTCAGTCAAGCCACCTTCCTTTGCAATATTTTGTGAGTTTGAGGTACTAACCATCAAAAAACTGAAATACATAAATACATTAATTTATGGTTAAACTTTCTTAATTGAATATGGACCAAAACTAGATGTACCGCGTAGCGGTACAAAATATGACCGCCGCTCAGTCCTGCACATCCATTCCGCGAAAATAAATCATATTAATGAATTTGTCTCCATCTTCTACTCCATTCCTCACTCTTGAAACTTTTGTGTATGCTTGTTTGAAATGTGTGTTTGCACACATTCCGCACACAAAGTAGCCTACTGGCGCTGCAAAGGTGAATAGATTTGTTTCTGGGCCAAAAAATCTGTAACATTGTTATAAAACCTTTAAAATCTCTAAACAATCACAAGTAGGGCAGTTCATCACAGTCCATCCATTGCAACTGGACTGATGAAAGGTACACCTGTAGGCTACATTGTATTTGGGAAAAGCAGAAGGTAGCAGCATAATGTATTTATTTATTTATTATTAAACAAAACAATCCCTGTCAGTTCCATGCAGTTTTCAACAGCTATCAAGAAGAGAGGTCATGTCATGGATTTTTGTGAATGTTTCTTCTTCTACATATGCATAAGTTTAGTCATCTAGTTCAAATGATATTCAGCTTTATTGTCAATGCACAAATGAAATACCAGTAGTCTAAAACAAAATGCCGTTTTTCCCAGTGGTGCAAATAACTGACATGTCCAAAGGGCCTTCATGAAATGCGTTGCGAGACTGTTCATACACATTTTAACGGGCAAAGTTGAAGAGCTACTCTCCGTTATTGTTTGTGCAAATAATATGCTGATTCATGTTCCCTTGCATTTTGCAACCATGAGGTCAATGGTTAAGCTCAATCTTTTGACGCAATCTTTTGATTTTCACCCAGCCTAGTCCATGGTAGGCGCCCGATAGAAATATTGTTTAATTTTGCGATTGAGATATCCACGCACTGGCGCCCCCCCTGCGACGTGTTCGCCCCCCGGTTTTAGAGCTATTCTAAATGCAAAAATGCATAGAGGGAGTTATGACAAAACCGTGACTGTTAACAAACTATAAGCTATATAAGGTAGGCCCTATGCTAGGCCTATTACACAACACAAATTGTCGCTAGGCTATGCTGGCGACCCAAATAAAATCTCCGTTGGAACCAATGGCTTACACCTTACAGTATCAAGCTGCCACCTCTTGGCGAAAAAGTTAATAGTTTTGCATATCAGTAGTAATACATTTCACGTAGCTGTGAATCACGGAAAGGGCGAATGAAGTGGACACTTCTAAACGGAACCCAACCCACTGTACAGTAGCTCAAGGTCTGTGGCTAAAGCAGCCATAATGAAAGCGTTATCATTGTTTGGATACTTCACACACACGTGTTTTTTAATCGCATAGACTACAACTACCAAGCTGGAATCAAAGCACATCGACTCCCCTCTCACACCCTAAACACGCACTTCGAACAAACAAAAAGCGCCTCAGTCTCACGGAATAGCCATAGGCAAAACTGTATCTGACCCTTGTAACGTTGGTACTAACTCATTCATCGCAAAGAATGATTTTTGTAGCACGTGCAACAAATATGTGTAGGTACAGCCCTGCCCTGAATACATCTCAACGTGCGCTCTAAAACATCTGGTTTAAATGGAGATTGTAGATCATCACGGGATCATAGACAGGTTATCTTTCAGGTAGCCTATATATTTTCCATTAAAAAACCATCACGTAGCGAACGTGTTGTGGCTAACTCACTTAGCTCCTGTTAGTAGCCTAGGTTATGGTCATAAGCAAATGAGATGACAGTCGAAAGATACAATTAGTGCTGTTATCGATTTGCTTGGTAGCTTATAAACGCATTTATGGTTTTCTACAAATACATCAATAATCAAATTGGCCTCCATCACTCAACCATGCTAACGGTAACATTATTTTACCTACGTTCTGCTATTGATAGGATTAACGTAGCCTACCTGCAGTAAAAAACAAGCATGTCCGATAAACATTCTCAGATTTATTTCGGCTTCAAGAGGAAATGGGAATTACATGTCATGCAGAAATCATCCTACCCTTAGACGTTCTCTGCGGTAAACTACTGTAGCCTACAGTCTTGTCCTTGTAGGAAGCATAGTGTCTTTCCAACCCATTTAAGATTAACTTCCAACAAAATTACGTCTCACTGCAACGATGCGCCATCTAGTGGACAAACGACTACTTATCGCCAATACTGGAAATGCAGCCATGATGATGATGATGAATATTTATTTTGGCTTTCTTTTAATCCTACTGAATTTGTAATTATGTATCGGCCGTTCTAATACCGATAGTATGTGGGTGCCTGTGTGTGTGTGTGCATGTGTATATGTGTGCACCACCATCTACAGGCCAATGAGTGTAGAGTCACTAAATGTACACATAACTTAATTTTTTAGACCCCCCCATGGATGAAATTCTACGAAACTTGGCATACCCCCAGAGAATGTCAGGTTAATCATACACATAAAATTTGGTGCAGTTCTGAACGTCTTTACTGAAGAGAGGGGCGATTAAAGCAGAATGATATTGCATTTTCATTTTTTACCGGGGGGGTGCAAATCACAAATGAGTGATTATGGGCTAAGTTGATGTGGGCCCTTGAGACCAACATACCATAAAAATTTCTTCATCCTCGGTGCCACGGTTCAGGTAGTTATTGAGGAAAAACTGCATTTTTTGGGTTTCGGGGGGCCCAGCGCGGAGGGGGAGTGGCCCCCGGGGACCAAACGAAATTTTTCCGTAAAAGTCTAGTGGGGCTACATACCCACCAAATTTCATGTGCCCTGGTGTTTCGGTGCCCCGGGTATCGTTGACCAAAATTTCAGGAAGTAGATGACGGGAAAAAAAAAAAAAAAAAAAAAAAAAAAAAAAAAAAAAACTTTGACAATCCCTATATGACCGCTTCGCTAGCTTCGCTAGCGGCGGTCATAATAACTGACCAACAGTATGTTATTCGGTGACGTTTCTCTGCCTGCAGCATGATTAATAACAACCTCTACTAGCATCTCAAACATCACTGATTTCCTCCTCCATACAGTGCTGCTCTTTGAATCACTTTTCCTTCTTCCTGAAGTCCACAGGGAATCCCAACCATATAGGGGTATGCTGGATACAAGACCTCACTTTATTTCAGAAGATACCCATTCAGAAGACACTTAATTTTCTCCCTTCACAAGCGTGCTTCTGTTCGCTACCTGCATCACTCCGTCCCAGAGGTATAAGCCAGAGGGTTAGAAATGAGCACATTTGCATATACAGTTTTCTCTGAGTTTCATTTATTTGTTTATTTACTTGCTTATTTATTTATTTGTTTGTTCGTTGTTTGTTTGGCAGCAGCATGGCCTGGAGCAGTCACCTATGTGGTTCCAGTGTTGCACTTGCGGGGGCCTGGAGAGAGATGCAGAGGAGACGAGCGGGTGTTCATTTCCTTTGGTCGTGTTGCCTTCTTAGGGGCCCGAGGAGTATAAGAACACAGACGCATCCCAGAGTGATGCATGAATGGCCTGAATGGTTGTGAGCGCCTGAGAGGAAGATGAATTCCTCGCTCAAGCGGGGCTTTATAGGGGAACAGAGTGGAGAGGAACAAAACGAGTTTTCTCGATGATGCCACACACACACACACACGTCGCCAGAACCGAGACGAACGAAGCCGGAGCGTGAGGGCTGTGTTATTGCCATCCTGCGGAATGTTCTGGATCCTCGTCCTCGCGTTTTTGTTGCCGTCAGAAAGCACAGTGCACAGCATAATTCATAAGCCTCAAGGACGACAATAAGAACTCACATGGAGTCATCTTTGGAGCAGTGATGTAAGTGGTGTAATTTTACAATTTTACTGTGTCCATAGGAGAGAGAGAGAGAAAGAGAGAGGGAGGGAGAGAGAGAGAGAGAGAGAGAGAGAGAGAAGAAAATAAAAGTTTTTCAAAACTTTTAGTTATTGCAAGACTAAGGGACTTTGGTTCACTGGAAGCTAGGGTAAACAACCCCCCCCCCCCCATGACAGCAACAACACAAACAACAACAAGATATAATATGAGAATGAGCAATTTGCACTCACCTCAGGATTCCACTACAAATACCACGGCAACAGGAGCCCACTGAGGATTCTGGGAGGTGCCGACGCCACGGAGATCGTTTGATCTGGTATAAAAATACTCATTGGAGAGAGTGCAGTGGTGTGAGTGTTTAATTTCCATCAGGAGTGAGTGATAGTGGGGGTGTGGTGGAGTTTAGTGCATGCAGTCAACTGGCGAGAGCTACGTCTGGAGTGGCTGTGTGTGTGTGTGTGTGTGTGTGGGAGATTGCAGATTGCAACTTAAACTTCTTTAAAAGAAGAAAAGAAAGAAAGAAAATACAACACACACACACACACCAATACCTGGAATGTATTGCAATTGTGAGCAGCATTCAAGTGACAGTAGCAAAGGAAAATAATCCTTTTAACAGGAAGAAGCCTTGAGCTGACATGCACACACACACACAACATTTTTGCTGGACAAACAAAAGAATAATACATTTCCAGGACCAAAGGAAGAATAGATTTCCTGTGCAATTTCGCTCGCATTAAAGCTCACCTTGAAATCCTTTCCCGTGAACTTCTCCTCCCGTCTGTGGAAGGCTTGTGTTGAACGCCACTGAAGGCCTGGAGTTCGCCTTGGCCTCAGCCCACGCGAAGAAGAGAAAGAAGAGAAAAGGCCAGACTACCAAACAAACGTGCTCGACTCATACCACGGGATTAGGAGAGGACGTCCGAACAAAAGGCTAGCATGCCTTTTACAGAGCTATTGATCATGCATGGGAATTAAGTCTTAGGCTGACTTAATCCAGAGGCCTTTGTTATAACAGCCATCCTCAAAGCCTTCTGAGGTTACGAGTCTGCTGTTAGTGACTGACTGACCGCTGTCCAAACACAATTACTGTGAAGCCGTGGTAGTAATAACACTGTTTGAACAGCAGTGTATTTACATGTAGGCTTGGATATATGCTCAGGGACACTAAAGTTATAAACATGATCTGTAATTGGGCCTAGTTTTAGTCAGGCTATTTCCCTTGTTTAAACATAAGTGTAGGCTCACAAAAAAAAGAATGTGAGGAAAATGGAAAGTCCACTTATATAGCCCCAGGCGTCCAATTATATATATGCCAGTGAATCTGAAAGAACAGACGACCATAATTACAATTATTATTCCTGCAAACGCTCCATGTGATTGATTTCATGTCAATATCTCTGCCATTATTTCTTGATATGCCAGTGGCTTGGGTTTTTCAATGCTGTGTTTTAATGAACAAGAGAGAAAACATATTTACTGTACACATACACGCATACACATACAGTATGTTTTACATTTCAGAGATCAGGCCTTGAGAGTTTATGTACATGAAATAAAAACAAATTGTTCTGCGCAAATAATGAAGCCACAAATGATCTGGTCATAGATATATATATTTGCTAAGATTTCTGCATACCTCAGTCTGAATAAAAGATCAGCTCAATCTCTCCAAAACTGTACCTAAGGTATTCCCAGCTAATACAGATATTCCCCAACAGATCAGCATCCAGCTTGGCTCATCTTTACTGACCCCAGCTAAAACGGCACAAAACTTGGGTGTCACAATTTATCTGAGAATGTAGCCTCAGTCTAGCCTGGGAATACCCATACGAACCTTCGGTAAATTTGGGATTTGCAAAGTCCGTCCGTCTGGCCTGCAGGTCCATTGAAGCAAAGGATATCGTTAAATATATCGGTAAAAGAAGCACACATTGGCTTTCACTGCTAGCCACTCCCCCTCCCACACAGCACTGTATTGTAAGCCAGGGGTTCTCAAACTTTTGTGGGCCCGGGGACCCCTCATAGAGTTGAAAATTCTCCAAGGACCCCTCATAATCACAACACAAAACGTAAGTTAATCATGTAGCTGTATAGCCTTTTTTCTGTTACAGTATATGCTTATGTTATATGTATTTTAAAAAACATAGAGTGTAATACCACAATAGTCATGTTAGCAAACTTTGACAGTATGTAGGATTTTTTTAAAGGATTGTTGTTTCTTTGTCAAATGTAGGCCTATTGTGTTGAACACATGTGTTTGCTTCACATAACTTTCATTTTGTTGGAGGTTAATTAATAGTAACGTGTTTTGACATATTGATGTAACGTATCAGCAGATCGATTGGGCAAATACTGATACTGTAGCATTTTTCGCCATATAAGACAATTTCATATTTTGTAGCAAACTTTGACAGGGATGCAATGTGCTGCGAACCTTTGGGGGTCCCCGGACCCCACTTTGAGAACCAATGCTGTAAGCTACCAGTGAGGATAGAAGCAGGGCTTTGGCAGAACTGGATCAGTGTAGGTTACACGGGTAAAAAGTTAAGCAAGTGCAACATGTGTTTAGCCTAAAAAATCTAGACGCACCCTAGCGGCAGCAAATTACATTTGCTTCCAGGGCTAGTCTAGCAACTCTCCGTTGGCTTGTGAACTCGAAAAATTAAACTTCTATCAAGCCAATCAAATCGTGAGAGTCGTTAGGCGGGATTAACATAATGATTGATGGCAGAGTTGCAACGGTTTGGCTTGAATTCCCTGCTACTTGAAAACAAAGAAGATGGATGTTGCACGCCAACACACCAACACACACAGGTATGCAGTGGCTCTTCAAAATGACGTAAAAAATGATGTGCAATAAACGGACGCTTCGAATAGCCCAGGCTACTTTGGACTGTCTTTAGACTTTGAATAAGCAAACAGCAATTCCAACTGCAAGGTCCTAAATTGAAACAAGCGATAATGGTCTCGAATTAAAGAACGTCTCAGAATGCCACACATGCAAAGCATAACCAGCGACAAGCAACGAGTGGCAGAAAGAGTGTGATGTCACTTATAGGCCACCAGAGACACCATTGCAAATTTCATATGATGATGCATCATTCCACAAAATGGTTTGTTTTCTCTATCACCAAGTTATTCAATAGGCTAAGCCTTGACTCAAAACAGCTTTTAGGATTATGTCATTTTGATTTGTAAAAAATGTCACATGCAGCCATGCTTAAATTCTGCTCACTTCACACTTATTATATTATTATATTATCTGTATTCATTATTGAATGCTTAGCTGGAATTATGTTTTCCCCTCCTATTTTTAAAGCAGGCCTACCAGCAGGCAAGTAATTGGGCTACAGGAATAGCATGTTTGAATGGGCACTGCACTAGTAATATTGAAAAGAAGCACTGAGATCTAAAATGGCTAGTATTGAAACAAACCCATTATTAGTTGCAGTAGGCCATTATAAACTTAAACAAGAGCAGGAGTCTCTGAAGATGGACTGGAAGACTTAAATAGTTGTTTCTATGCATACAAGAGGAAAGTTGCTTTGAAACTTCAAAGTTATCAAGGTCAAGGTTTTTGCTTTTTAAATAGATAGGTTGATGAAAGTTATCTTGAATGAATGTGAACCTGAAGAGTTATTTGTTATTCTGAGTTTCATCAGTTAGAGGCCAAGCATTCTTAAGCAGATTTGTTGTCATGGGGTCTAATAGACATGTTGATGATTTTCATGAGGAGATAAGTTTTGGGATGTCAAGAGTTGTGGATGACTCCAGGAAGACTCTAAGCCACGTGAATGTTCCTGCTGCAGTCTCAATGCAGCATTTCATGCAAATAACTGCAAAATCTAGGAGTCACAGGGTGATAGCATTCATGACTGGTCTTATATGTATTTTATAAACCCAAAAGGGTATTATACAATTCGTCTAAGTTTCCCTTCTTTACTCGTCCAGCACAGTAAGGGCCAGAGTTTTGAAACTCTCTCCTCCTCTCAGCTTTTTTTTCTTTCTTCCTTTCGCCCCGAGAAAGCAATGATTTCTGTCTCGTCTCGGTCTCGAGGAGCTCCACTGGCTTCAGCTGCTGCTGCTGCTGCAGTCTGACCGGCAGGTCACACATCGATTCCCAGGCTCTCCTCGGAGCCCCTAATAAGACATATGGCATTTCCCAGATGCCATTGCACCGTTGCCGCCTGCATCACTATGTTGCACATCTCTCTCTCTCTCTCTGTGTCTCCCTCTCTCTCTCTATCTATATATCTCTCTCTTTCTTTGTCTCTATCTCTCTGTTTCTCTCTCTCTCTCCCTCTCTCTCTCCCTCTCTCTCTCTCTCCGCTGGAGTATTAGGAGGCGAGAAGGCTGGGAGGCATATGTATGTTAGGCATGCGTTATGGAATCTCAGACGGTGAGGTCACTTGAGGAAGGTCTGGACACTCGTTGGCCAGTTGTGTGGGGAAAATGGAAATTGTTCAGTGCACACACACACACACACACACACACACACACACACACACACACACTCACACACACACACACACACACACACACACACACACACACACACACACACACACACACTCTACAAATATACATTGCCTATCAACTTCCACATAAGCTATGGGAGCATGTTATTTGTTCATTAGAGACAGTGGGGGACCAATTTTATTTATATATTCTCTTTGCAAACCCTGCAGTCTGGTCCAGTTGACATGGGGGTTTAGATGAAAACAGTCTCATGAGATATTTAAAACCCTCATGTCAGTGCATGCCCAGTGGATTGATAAACCATTTAAGTTAGAGCGGAGAATGCAATGTTTGTGGCCCCATTCTTATGTAAATGCATGGACCCCGGGGCCACATGCCCCCAGGCTTAAGGGCTCGGATGCGCTCTGGTCCCGGGGAAAAAGCCATCACAAGTCTCCTTTCAAGTATGAAATGAACACATTTGCGAGGTGGCTGGGCTATTTTCAGGGCCCCCTGAATATGATGATGTATTTTCTTAAGCAAAATCATGACAAACAAATCCCATTGAAATGTTCCCATTTTCTCTTGGCTGACAGGCTGAAATTGATGCCACTCTGTGAGAGGCCACAAATAGAGAGAAAGAGAGAGAGAGAGATAAATGAGAGGAATAGATGTTGATTCAGTGCTGTAAAAGCTTTGCATCTATAAGAAAACAGTCTGAAGGGGACGACTCTAAGAAGACATTTGTCTTTTTTTTCCAGGACAGTGTTGAGAATAGTTTAGTGTTTGGTGAAGTGCTTTTGTGGTTTTGTGTACACTCCTCGTTCCCCCTGTCTGTTTAAAGTGCATCTTCAAGTACAACCTATTCTTATGCACATCTTCGCTCAGGTTAGGATCAATAGAATCTGTAAATAATATGTTGTTACGGCTTATTCTTGTCTTTGTGACAGGGGACAACAAAGCACAAGGTGTAGCTTGACAAGCAGTAACAACCATTCAGCTTTAAACTGGCTCCAATTGCATTCTCTTACATTGAAGTTCTCCTTTGTGACATTTCTATTCTTGCTTGCTGTGTTATTTAGCTGTCATGATAAACCTCTTTGACATTTGCAGCATTTGCAGAGTTAATCTTGGAACAAAAAATCACAAGTACATGCAAACATGCAAAGTAACAACTTAAAAAAAAGGATTTTTGTATAGGCTAAAGTAGTATGAAGTATGAAAATGTTTAATGAGCATTTAAGTTGCGGCAATGGTAAATATGGCACTTTTCTTCTGTGTAGTCTAGAGTTAGGCTTTGTAGACAATGCAACACATATTAAAAAGTACACTGTGTAAATGTATGAGCATGTCACTTATAGTTTGTCATCACAACCCTCCCTATGTGTGAAGATAGGAGGATAGAATCTGCCATTTTTGCCAAATTCACAGGCTGAGTCTATGAAAGCAGAAAGAATAATGCATTGGCACAGTGGCTTATCCTAGTCCATGCTCCCATATTATATTGGCTATAGGCTGACAACGCTGTGCTACACAGGTGTGCCGTGGCCCTCCCTGAGTTTCATTACCTGATGGCGGCACAGATAGAGACGTCCCGTGGGCATAAGAGGGGCTCAGGCCCAGCGGTCAGACCCGGCCGCCACACAGGGGTGGGGTTGGTGGAGGCAGCATCTGTCTGCTGATCTGACCTGTCTGGGTTTGCAGTGACGACAGATGAAAGACGTGAGAGAAGTAATATATCCACGGTGTGGTTATTGACTGGATTTCAACTGCAACTATTGAACCTAAAAATAATGAAAAGTTTATCACAAATGTATAGATATTCATCAATATACACATACAGAAGCAATGTATAAATGATGTAGGTCATATATAATATAGCACACTGCAATACACTAACATTAGAATCAGAATCATACAATGTTACTGCGCAAACAAAGTGCTTATATGGCCAGCACACTCTGAACTGCCATAAGTATCCTTGTCCTGAAAAACCTATTTTTTTAGCAGTCTAGGCAAAAGAAGACAAGGGCCTTGTACAGTGATTGTGCAACATACTTAAGTAGGTTAGGACTGACCTTCTTGATACTGTGGAGGATGAATCTGGATGAGTGTCCGAAAGCTGTACAGGTTTTATTTCCTTTTTGATTATGTATGAAATAGTAAGTCCCTTCACCATACTTGCAGTACACTGCCCCCCCCCCCCTCCCCTACATACACAGCACATTATTTCATCAGGAAGCTTCTCCAACACACATCTACAACATACTTACAGCACACTGCACCCCCCCCCCTCCCATACACAGCACATTGTCTCATGAGCAGTGACGGACTGGGATTAAAAAACGGCCCTGGCATTTTCACCAACCAGCGGCCCACACGGGGACGCGCATGCACGCGCGTGCATGTGCCCGCAACACACAGATATAACTTCACATGCACGGACATAACACGTTTGTAGCTAACTGAACTCTAACTTTAATATGCATAAAGACTGAACCAAGAACATGGATATATCAATGCACAACTCCAAAAATATGAAATATGAAAATGAAAAAAGAATAGCCTAGAATAGGCTACATGGATTTCTATGCAACGTCACGAAAACATGCGTGCGCAAGAGGCAGAAAGCACCATAGAACAGCATAGAGCAGTGCTCTCCATGAAAAGAAATTAGTTTTTGTGCTGAAAACTGCACCAATTCGAAATCACGATGGTTAGAGAATGTTCAATATGTTCAATATCCCTAAAGGAATGCATGTCTTCGCCAAAAATGACAAAATACGATGTTAATGCAAATGAACGGCAAACTCTGAAATATAGCCTGAAATGAGATGTTATTATCATTGAGACAACATGCAGGGGACCAGGGGTATATAAAAAATTCCGATTGTAGCTTACAGCAGCCGACTATTTAAGTCAAGTTTATAACACTGTGGCACCAAGCGTCTTCTGCCCCACGGCTTCCTATTTTGTTGGTAAACGGGAAACCCATCAGAGCAGCCGCTCCACAAACGTGTCTTAATTAACGTCATGCAGTTAACAAGGTGCGAAGGAGCTTGCTCATCAGCATCCAAGTTCATTATAGGACCTCTTTCTCTGTCGCCATCAGCATAAAGGCCTCCAAATTATCCTGTGACAATCGTGTCCTTAAGCGATTCTTGATGAATTTAGGAGTGGAAAAACTCCGTTTGTATGCCACTTGAGTACATGACAGTGTTAGTAGGAATTCATTTGCTAACCATATATAGTTGTAGGCACAGGTAAAGAGGTTTAACTGCTGGAGAAGGAAATAGCAACAGATTGCACAATTCTTGCAGGTAGCACATTTCTTGCTCACCAGGTTTATTTCTGTATCTGTTTCGACCTCACTCTGACCATCACTACGGTCTAAAAAAGGAATGATCACCTTCGTTCTGCCTATCACCGAGACCATATGTCAACAAAGTCATGCCCATGACCTCCGGAAGCAGAACGACTCGAGCTTGTAAATAGCGGAGATTGCTCCCGGTTCAGTCTCTCACCTTGATCGCCTCATCTGAGACCTGTGATACGTGAGTACGTACTTTCACTGCTTTCTTGCTTTGACTGTGTTTGTTAGTCTGCATGTGCAGTAACCTGTGTTTTTTTCAGGAAACTTCGTTTAACTTTGTTTAACTTTGTTAACTTGTTGACGCCTTTCCTGAGTTCACCCCATACCGCACGGCGGAGGGGCTAGTGTGAGCCTGCTGCCTGCATTCGCGCACTGCTGCGGGCCGCCGTTTCAGTGTTAATTTCCTTGTGTGTGCCAGGTTTCCGGGTTGTTGTTTGTTAACTACTGTGTACCTTATCTGGCTGTTCGCGGCTAGTTGGGCTTGATGTGAGCCTGCTGGGTGCGTTCGCGCACCGGCGTGGGCCACTGTTATTATTTCTGTTTACTGCTCTGGCAGCCGGAACCTGTGTGGGCCTGATCAGCACGTATGTGCTCGGCCGCTTAGGCGCTAATGTTACTGTGTGCTAGGCTACTTGCAAAAGGTAAGTTTAGCTGTTTGTGTCTGCTAGGTGCAGTCTTGCACGAGGTGCGGGCTGCTGTGTGTCTTTTCTCCAGTTGTCCACTGGTGTACGTCGGCGCATGCGTTCGCGCACTGGTGGCCGCCTTCTTTGTATATCTGTTGTGTACCCCGTCACTGCTGTCCGCAGCTAGCTGGGCCAGTGTGAGCCTGCTAAGCGTGTCCGCACGCTGCTTCAGGCCACCCGTGTACTGTATTACACCACTGCTGTATCTCTTTACGGGCTGCTGCTTGCAGACCCAGTGCGTTGTACAGCCGAGGTAAGTGCCTTATTGTATTGTATTGTGTTGTATTGCATTGTGTTTTTCTGTGGTAGGCTATGGCGGCACACTACTGCAGAGTCTGTAGGGCCGCGATGGCCCCCAATGACGGGCATAGAGAGTTTTCCCGCTTGCCTTGGGGCCGCCCACCTCCTGGAGGATGTCGACAGCCCCTGCAGCGCAGCCTGTGACCTTCCTAGGGAGGAACGGCTCCGCCGGGCTGACCAGGCATGTGGCCACGTGCGTGGACGGGACAGGCGGCGCTCACCCGACCGACCATCCCACTCTCATAGGCATGGCCGTAAGCATACGCACAAGCGTGAACGGCAACATGAGTCCCCTTCCAGGCATGATTAGGTGGAGGTCCCTGGACCTGCTAAGCGCTCGTGTAGCACTCGGCTCAGAAAATATTGTTTAATTATCTAAACTAGTTTTATAGAGTGTCTGGACCAGTTCTATCAGAAGATTTCTATGTTAGACTGCTGGAGGTAGAAAGTTGCAATGCAATGACTCAGAACACGTGGATGGTATACTAGTACGTTTCTGTATTGTATTTAGATATAAAAGGTGAATTGTATTAAATAGGTAGTGCAAATAGTACAAATATTACATCAATAACAACTATAAATAACAAAATAAATAAATCACAAAATGTGCAAAACCATTCAATAGTAATATACAAATATCATCAATTCATAAATATTACAGTAGTAAAACAAGTCTATCTTAAGTTGGGTGCACCCTCTAAGCTACTGTAAGTTTGTTACCTGAAAAATAAATAGTACAATAGGATAATCACTATAATATAATGTATCAATTGCAAGTTATCAGTATCCACTGTATCAATCAATCTGTTCTGTTCTTTGTTTTCCAAATTATCATGAAGATTAATGCATTACATATCATTGTACATTCAATAAATTATCTGTCTGGTGTGGGGAGGTAAAAAGGGAAAGTCAATGTCAGTCTAGAGTCAGTCAAAGTCATGGGTGGTCCTACCGCCAGGGAGGCAATGGGGGTTCAAAGGTTCAGAGGTTGGGTTTGGCTCGCCATCAAATTCAACAAAATGTTTCCATCCACACTAAAAACCTGACCTGTAAATTACATGGCCAGAAATAAATAATTAAATAAAACAAACAATGAAATGAAAGTTCCTATCCTGAGTTTCATACTATTAGAGATTAGTGTTAACATATTAGTGGTATAAATATAAGATATAATGATATTATAGTTTAATAGAATCATATTACTCGAAACTATTTATTATGCTTTACAGTTGTAGCCCGTAACGGTAAATTCCATGTACGTTACACTAGGCTACTCTACGTGTGCGTTGCTAGGTTACCAGGCTACCGGCCCTACAGCAGACACCGTTTAAAACATTACATTATGTAATGCAGTTACTGAGATAGATAACTGTAGTGAAAACTGCGTAGTCCACCGTATCATGACACTGTTAATTCATCTGATCATATTCATATATGCAGAACCACTGTATAATGTCTGCTTTCAGCAGAGTTTAAAGGTACATAGCAGCTAGTTGGTTTAAGCTGATTCAGCTGGATTACGTTAGCTTAGCACAACCGTTAAAACGAACTCACCGAATTCCAAACTTCCACCGTTACACGTCGTTCTTGACATCAACGGCCTTATGATTGTTCCTCGGTTTCTAGTTTTAAATATAATATTAAAAGTTACTATTACTAGTTTAAACTGTCATACAATTATCCATATCTATTTAATCATGTTAACATTTACCTTTTCTGTATTCAAGTATTATTAGTTTGTCTTCGTTCGTGATGTTACAGTTGGAAGTTCATTCTATTCTGTTGATATTCTGTTGTTCTTGTAAATCATAAATCATGTGAATACAATTAATGATCATGTCTTTAAATCTTTACAATTGGTTAAATTATCATTATAGGTCGAATATTTACCTATTTTTCCAATCGGTTATCAGCTGTGAAAGCAGTTAGCGGTCTTCAGTCTAGTAACGTCTTATCATTTTGTTTATTGTTGTCAACGTTACCGGGGAGCTACATGCTGATTGGTTGAGCTGCCTCTACAACTTAACCCATTGTTGTCTGGGCTACACTCGGCTCCAGCTGCCGTGACCGAGGGTAATGGCACGGAGTCGCTTCAGATTCTCTCAGCTCTCCAGGCTCTGGCTAGGAGGATGGAGAGGCTGGAGGGTCTCCAGGGCACGTCATCCTCTTCTCTGCCCCCTGGCCAGGAAGGTCTCTCCCCATCCAGGCCTGAGAGCCATGGTGCGGATGTTGATCTGGGTGATGTGGATGTGCTGTCGCTCCATGCCCCTCGTTCTACGATCGATGACGTAAGCGGGGACGGCCTCCTGGATGAGCTACATTCAGACATGGTGGAGCCAACTGATGAATCCACGGTGCCAGGGGAGGTCCCCGTCGGCTCCTTGATGTCACGGGTGTTGAGTGCCTCCAATATCCTGGGTCTTCAGGCCCCTATACCAGACATGGCTTCCCTTGGGGGCGTCTGGGAAGGCGTCTCGCACAGCAGCCCACCACCCTGTATACCCGTGGCAGAGGATTACACGAAGGTGCTGCGGTCGGCATGGGGTAAGTCGCTACAGCGCCCCCAATTCAATCCAGGTTGCCGTCAGCTGGCGAAGGCTGCCTATCCGGCCGACTCAGGGCTGGGGGATATGCCACCGGTCGAGCAGTCCATCGCCGCCTGGACTTCCCTGGGGCCTGCCAATGCATCTCCCAATCCACGCTGCCCGCGTAAGGAGTGTGCCAAGACGGACCGTCTCATCACTCACTGCTTTGACGCATCAGCACGGGCAGCCCGTATGGGCAACGCCCTGGCTATCACTCTGGCGGCTCTGCGAAAAACTATGAGCCCGGAGGACCATGATGCAAGGGCCCTGGTGGATGCCGCACTGTCAGCCCACTCCCAGCTGACGCGTGATGTGGGGAGTGCTATGGCCTCTGCCGTGCTGTGCCGTAGACAGGTGTGGCTTGCCCAAACCTCTCTCCCTGATGCCATCAGGACAGACCTGTTAGGTCTCCCCGTGGTGCCTGGGCATGTGTTCCATCCACACTCCCAGGGGGTGCTGGACAGAGTGGAACAGGCTGGCGCTTCTAGAGAAACTGGTCAGCGTGTGTGCCACAGGCGGGCTCCGGTTCCCCAAAGGGCAGCATCAGGTAAGTATGGGCGGTGGCAGCCCGCCCGAACACCACAGGTAAGTATCAACTATGCTGCCCCACGGGACCGGCGCTTTCGTGCACCAGACCAGAGCTCAGCCCCAACTCCCTGGCCCAGAGGTCAGCGAAGACCTCGACGGGGCGCAGGCAGAGGTGCAGGCCGCGGTGGCGGTCCTGCCTAGGGATCCAAGGCTGCCCGTCGATTGCCCTTCCCAGCTGTCCAGGACCTCCTGGGAAGGGATTGTGCCAGACTCTTGGGTTGTGGCTACGGTGACTCACGGTTACCGCCTACAGTTTTGACGGCGGCCCCCTACGTTTTCAGGGGTCAAGATGACGTCTGTGAAAGACCCCCTTTTAAATTCCGTGCTTGTCAAGGACGTCCAGGAGTTGCTTCTGAAAAGGGCCATCTCAGAATGGGCCATTTTATTGTGCCCAAAAAAGACGGAGGTTACCGGCCGGTCCTCGACCTCAGGCCCTTGAACCAGTACCTCAAAGTGCTGCCATTCAAAATGGTCCACGTTGGAATAGTGATTCGTTCCATCCAGGAAGGGGAGTGGTTTACGTCTCTGGATCTAAAAGACGCGTACTTCCACGTCCCTATCTGCCCAGCACACAGGTCCTTCCTCCGCTTCGCCTTCCAAGGCAGGGTGTTCCAGTTTCTGGTCCTCCCATTTGGCCTTTCACTGGCCCCCAGAATTTTTACTCGCGTGGTGGCAGCCGCGCTAGCCCCCCTCCAGGTCCGGGGCCTAAAGATCCTACCGTACCTGGACGACTGGCTAATTTGTGCCCCATCTCAGGTGCAGGTGGTGCACGACACCAACACAGTTCTGACCCATATCCAGGCCCTGGGTTTCACTGGAAAAAAAGCAACTTGCAGCCCCGCCAGCAGGCGGACTTCCTTGGTGTCCTCCTCGACTCAGTCAGCATGACGGCGTCTCTCACTCCACGGAGGGCAGACAGCTTGACCGAGGCTCTGATAGGCTTTGGGCTGGGCAGGCTGGTCACCGCCCACAAAGTCCAGCGGCTGTTGGGCTTACTGGCCACGGCAGCTGCGGTACTGCCATTGGGCCTGCTGAAGGCACGCCCCCTGCAGTGTTGGTTCAATGCCTTTCAGCTCCACCCGAGGGACGACAGTCATGTGAAGTTGCGGGTGTCTCCTGCTTGCATCCGAGCCCTGCGTCCTTGGAGGGACAGGAGGTTCTTGCTCCAGGGTGTTCCACTGGGGGGCCTTCCTCACAAGAGGCAATTCATCTCGACAGACGCTTCTCTGACAGGCTGGGGAGCTGTCTGGGAAGGGCTGTCAGCGAGGGGCGTGTGGCCGCCCTCCTGGACGTCGGAGCGCATCAACGTCCTTGAGCTGAAGGCTATCCATCTCGCCCTGCAGAGGTTCCTGCCAGGGTTGCGAAGCCAACATGTTCTGGTGAGGTCAGACAGCACCTCGGCGGTGTATCATGTCAATCACCAAGACGGCACGAGGTCCCGGCGGTGCCTCCAGGTGGCGGAGGAGTTGCTGTCATGGGCATGGCCGCGTCTGGCTTCAGTGAGGGCAGCACACGTTCCAAGCATGGAGAACAGGGCGGCCGACATTCTCTCCAGGACCGGGCCACTCCCGGGGGAATGGAGATTGAACCCAGAGGTGGTCAGCCAGGTCTGGGCTCAGTATGGTACTGCACAAGTGGACCTGTTTGCGTCGGCGGAGACGACTCACTGCCCAGAGTGGTACTCTCTCGTGGGACAGGGAGGCAGTTTGGGCCTGGATGCTCTGTCACAAGACTGGCCGACAGGCTTGTTGTACGCTTTTCCTCCATCCCCTCTTGTACCTCAGGTCCTGTGGAGGATCAGGGAGGGCCAACACACAGTTCTGCTGGTTGCTCCACGGTGGCCGACGAGGCCTTGGTTCCCAGACCTTCTCCGGCTCCTGCAGGGTCAGCCATGGCAGTTACCCTGCTGGACGGATCTTCTGTCCCAAGCAGACGGGCAGATCTGGCATCCGAACCCAGGTGCCCTGCGCCTGTGGGTTTGGCCCCTGCAGAGTCCATCATTGAACAGCTAGCTGAGTCTGTGCAGGAGACTCTGAACAATGGCAGGGCTCCTTCTACTAGAGCTTGCTATGCACTCAGGTGGAGAATCTTTTCGGATTGGTGTGCCAGCTTGGGTCTTGAGCCAGCGGTTTGCCCTGTGCCTCAAGTTTTGCGCTTCTTGCAGTCCTATTTGGATCAAGGCAAGGCTGTCAGTACTGTGAAGGTTTATGCCTCGGCCATTTCAGCCTTTCACCAGGGTGCGGATAACAGGCCCTTGGGTAGGCATCCACTGATTGGTCAGTTTTTAAAAGGGGCCCGCCGGTTGCGTCCAGTTCGCACTTTGCGGGCACCAAACTGGGATTTGCCCACTGTTTTAATGTCTCTTACTGAAGGCCCGTATGAGCCCATTTTAGACGCAGATCTGCGATCGTTGTCTCTGAAGACTTGCTTTCTCCTGGTTCTTTGTTCGGCCAGGCGCGTCGGGGAGCTGTGCGCCCTCTCCGTCAGCGAAGACTGCCTGAGGTGGCAGGCAGGGGGCACTGGCGTGTCACTTTGGCCTAATCCAGCCTTCCTGCCTAAGGTTCTAAATCAGCAGTCTATCAACCAGGTTCTGGTGCTGACCCAATTCCAGCCGTCTGCTGCCTCACAGGCAGAGCGCGACAAGTTGCTCACTCTGTGCCCAGTCAGGGCTTTGAGAGCTTATCTGGCCCATACACAGTCGTTGAGGTGGGAACACACTCAACTTTTTGTCTGTTATGGAGCGGCAAAGCAGGGGCTGCCGCTTTCCAAACAGCGGCTGTCACATTGGCTGGTTGAGGTTATTTCCCATGCCTACCGGGCTCTGGGAATGCCAGTCCCTTCGGGTACAAGGGCTCACTCCACCAGGAGTATAGCTACGTCTTGGGCTGCCCTTAAGGGGGTACCAGCAAGCGATATCTGTGCAGCGGCTTCATGGGCAACGCCTTGCACTTTTACCAGGTTTTATAGGGTGGACGTCACTCGCCCAGCTCCGGTTGGCGACGCTGCCCTCATGTCCGTGACCGAGCGAGGTTTTAATGGTTAGCTTAGAGCTCCTCGTGACTTTTTTGGTATGTGTCATCCCTTTTTTAGACCGTAGTGACGGTCAGAGTGAGGTCGAAACAGATCGTAAGTTACGCATGTAACTATGGATCTGTGAGACCGAGGGATGACCGTCACTATCCTTGTCGCTCGGACCATCCTGAGGCGCTCAAGGTAGGAGACTGAACCGGGAGCAATCTCCGCTATTTACAAGCTCGAGTCGTTCTGCTTCCGGAGGTCATGGGCATGACTTTGTTGACATATGGTCTCGGTGATAGGCAGAACGAAGGTGATCATTCCTTTTTTAGACCGTAGTGACGGTCATCCCTCGGTCTCACAGATCCATAGTTACATGCGTAACTTACTATCTTCCTATATCTCCGCGGCATCATCAAAGTCCGACGCTTTGACTGTAGAGGACACTTTTTCAGGCTGTCCCAGTGCGTGGCGAGATGTGTCAATTCCGACTGTAGATTTTCAACCGTAGCACCTTCACTGAATTTAAGCAGACATTCTCTTATGTTTCGAAGTGCATTTGGGGGCAGTTTATTAGCTTTTATAAGGGGAAAATTCCGAGGATCAAGGCATGCTAGATCGACAATTCCCCGTGCTGAAGGAAGTAGACGCATTCGGTTTTGAAATTCCCAGAAGTCATTGCTTCATGTAGCCTAACTTTTGTAAACCAATAATAAAATAAAAGATACAGGCAGCATATTTATTGTATTCCAATTTCAAACAATGCACTTTTAAATCATTTGATTGAATAAGGTTACAAAAGAATGTAGATTGATGTAAATATTGAGGGTCACCATGACTGTAGTGTAGAGACTCATGTCTGGTATAAATACTGATCAGGTTCCTACTATGAAGGAGGAAAAGGGAGTTAGAGATAAATGGCTTATTCGAAGCCATGTAACACAATTGATGCTTGATAGTGGGCCGAGAGATATTGTAAAACCGTCTTTACGATAAATGGGCCGCGCAAACCCGACAAGCATGCCGCTCCGTGATTGGCCGGCCCACGAGGGGCCGCGGCCCTTCTGGCATCTGCCCAAATGCCAGACCGTCCAGGGGTGTGTTTCCCAAAACCATAGTTGCTAACTAAGTAAGCAACTTTGTTGGTTGCAATGCAATTTCCCATTGCCAACCAACTAAGTTGCTAACAGGTTAGCAACTATGGTTTTGGGAAACGCACCCCAGTCCGTCACTGCTCATGAGGAAGCTTCTCCCAACACACATATTGCACACTGCCCTCTCCCCACATACACAGCACATTATCCCAACTCCCTTGTCATCCCCCCAACACGCACACCAAGACCCCTGGCAGTTGGGTTAGCCCCTTGAGCCGTGGATCTGCCCAAGATTTCTTCCTTGGTAAGGGAGTTTTTCCTTGCCCCTGTTGCTCTCGGCTGCTCCTTGTTGGTGCCCCCCCAATCCCAATCCTCCCCCACCTTTCTTATGCAGCCCTTGCCACTTAATCTACTAAATCCCTCTTCTACTGCACTTTTTACCCCCCCCCCCTCCCATAAATGCACAAATAGGCTGACACCAGACATAATTTCACTGCATTTCTTACTTCCAGTAACTATATGCATGTGACAATAAACTTCCTTGTATCCTTGTATCCTTGTATGTACAGTATAACAGTGATAGTGATAATTCGTTACCTATTTTATAAGTGCTAATTAGTTACCTATTTTAAAGCTTAATATGAAGAAAGAGATTTCGGTAACACTTTACTTGACAGGTGAGTTCATAGCACATTCATAGCAGCTGTCATAAACTACACATAAAGCATTCATGACTGTTTCATGAGACATGACTCAACATTCATACCAAACCTTTCATGAATATGGAAGACAGAACGACGACAACTTGTCAAAATAAAAGTCCAACATCGTATTTGTGTATCTTTGTAAATATTTCATGAATATCTTATGAAGTCTACATCGAATGTTGGAGTTGCCCATTGACTCAGATGTGACATGATCAGGTAAGAGGTTTGGACCAAAAACAGCAATGCTGCTTTGCGACTTTGGACTTTTATTTGGACAAGCTCTCGTCGTTCTGTCTTCCACATTCATGAAAGGTTTGGTATGAATGTTGAGTCATGTCTCATGAAACTCATGAATGCTTTATGTGCAGTTTATGACAGCTGCTATGAATGTGTTATGAACTCACCCGTCAAGTAAAGTGTTACCGAGATTTCTTACTAATTACAGATTTCAGGGAGTGCACCAGGTGAGCTAGGGGTGAACTCTGTTTAATTGTACCCTTCATTGAAATGATCCAGATTTGCGCACAAACTGAGCAGGCGGTCAAAAGCAGCCAAAGCGCCGAGTTCATAATTGTTGCTCAGAAGGTCCTAATCAAGCTTAGCGACCCTCAGTGCCAACAATAAGTGGGGCGAAGGATGAGAGAAGAAACAGAGAATTTAATCAACCTGCTTGGACATTTCTATTACGCCGCGGGACTGATCTCCTCAGGCATCCTCTGCATATTCATGCTCCCACTCTCCGACTCTCTCTCTCTCTCTCTTTCTTTTCTTCTCTTGGAGGCCAGGTACGGAGGGCCAGTGCACCCGGGTGGGCAGAGCAGAGAGCTCATAGGCACATCTGCAAGCCCTGTTGAACAAGACTCTCATTTCCACTTTGAAGGTTCCTGGCAATTACTGTTGAAGGGCAGTCAAGTTGAGGTCTGCCATATCAAAGACAATTATGCATCCACTTCAATGCATTTTAAATCAAGGCAGACATGCTGAGTGTCTAACGTGAAACCTTTAATATACTGGATGATTGTTAACATATTCAAATGTGCAACATGGAGCAACATGGAGCAACCTTCTTATGTGTGATATCCTGGTGATATCCTGCTATGCGTAGCGATTTAAATATCATGATTTAGATTTTTGATAAGGATATTGTGCTTGTCAGTTCCAGGAGACGGGCATACCTGCGTCTGTAGGAAATTCAGACGGTCAGTATGCTCATAGGTATGGCTTATTATTTCAGATAGAATCACACGATTAGTAGCAGAGAGAAAGAATAGATCAAATGACTGAGATGACAAGTAAATCACAGAATCAGCAGAGTTTATATGAATGTATTACATGGGTGGATGTATAAGAATCTATGCATATGTTCAACGTAAATATGTCAACAGTATTATCAAGCTAATTTTGAAAGAAATAAACCATATTCTTTACACAGCTACAATGTATATATTTGATAGGAAATAGTGTTACAAATTGTTGTCTCTACATGAGGTAATCCTTAGACACCAAACCACAACCACCAAAAACAACAAACGCAATATATTCACACATTGCTAATTATCAAAATACTTGTAAATTGTTGTCTCCCAAATGGGCAACAACTGGAATCTTAATAAACTGCAAACTGTACTTTTGGAAAGAGCTGTTTGAGTAATATCAAACTTCTAGCATACTAATAAGACAGTGACTTTGAAACTGAGATTTCTGATGAGGGAGAAAGACGAGCTGAGAGACCAGGGCCATCCAAATCACACAGCAGTTGACTTTACGCACGCCTGTGACTGTGAATAAATTGCCGAAGTGGCTCAGTAAAGTCCCCCCCAAGACACCCAACTTCATCAAGGTCGCCCGATCACACTTCAGAGGGCCGTTACAACACACGAGAGAGACTGCAGAGGTAAGACATTAACCCACACAGCTGAATGTGATAATGAATTAAGGTAAGACATTAGCCCACACAGCTGAATCTGATAATGAATTAAGGTAAGTTTCTGCACACTCACTCACTCACTCACTCACAAGCTTCTCATTTCACATGAGAAAAGCACCTTGGGATGTTTCCTGTGAGCAAATACACCCTCACGCACATCAGCACCACACACATGCACACGCATGCACACTCGCACGCACGCTCACACATGCACACGCATGCACACACACTCACACATGCATGCATGCACGCACGCATGCTCACACACACACACACGCATACACGCATGCACACACATACACGCATGCTCACACACATACCCGCATGCATGCACGCTCACACACATACACGCACACACTCACACGCACACACACAAACACACACACACACACGCACCCACACACACACACACACACACATACCCATGCACGCACGCACACACACACACACACACTCACACACACACACACACTCTCACACACACACACACACCCCTACTGAAAACAGTCTGTTCTTCTCTCATCAACACCACCGTCACTTTACTCACTTCACTTTACTTCACACTTTACTTTTGCTCAGTGCCAAGTTGATACAAGCTATCTCCTCATGTCAGCCACACACACGCACACACACACACACACACACACACACTCACACACATCCCATCATGAGATGCTAACAGTGAGAGGACAGACGGATCGCACCACGGGCTTGTCAGACTAGTTAGCTGGGGGCACGTGAGACGGGGCCTCGGCGGTGTCAGCTGGCAGTCATGGCATTATGGGTATTATGGGTAGCCCATCTCCCTGGAGGCATCATTAGACCGGTGACAACGCTGCCGCTGCTGGAGCCGCTGCTACACTGGAGGGCCTGACAAGGACGAGAGATGCACTGCAGCAGCACAGTGTTGTGTTATGTGTGTGTGTGTGTGTGTGTGTGTGGGAGGGGAGGGGGGCGTGTACTGATGAAGAGTAGACGAGACTTTGGTGAAAGTTTGAGATGGCATCTGCAGGATTGACAGGAGTTGTCCTGGGACGGACAAACACAGACTGATTGGGGGGGGGGGGGGGGGGGGGATTGGTGGATAGTCCTCAACTTGACCCAGCTGTTTTGTTTTTTTCCAGTTAGAAGCACTAGCAGTTATTCAATTAAAAAAAAAAAAAAAACAATTACAAAAGGACATGTCACTGTTTCCATGAGAATGAGGTGCTTTAATGTCTCGATCTTTCAGCTTCTCTACCAATTAGAGCATGCATGTTGCAATATAATGCCCTATCTTCATACATTATTACTTATTTCGTTTTTCATTCAGTTTGTAGTGGAGAAGCATGCTTCCTTCTGAGGCACATAAAATTAGTTATTGGCCTAACAGGGGCCAAGTTTGAGACTACTTTATATTCTTGAAAATGATTTGTATTTAGTTCACAGTAAGCCAGAAAGAAATGCCTGCTGAGACTACCATTGTCCTCATCAAGAACTTACAATAAGTGACAACCACAATCAGCATTACTACCATGTTGAAAATGGAGTATTTATGTGTATTTATGTGAAAACATGTATAAGAAGTCTCATTCCAAAGACAATGGCAATGCTATAATAAGCGTTGTTATATAAGGTGCTCTCCCTTCCATTTTTTTTACCATTGTAGATGAGAATGTGGAAGATGAGGAGACATGTGCGGTTGAGTGGAAACCTTTTAGTAATGGGGAGTGCTGTCATATCCTCAGCTGAATCTTACGTCTCCCACACAGACGAGAAGCCAATTATGTCTAAACCATCAAGCATCCATGTCCTTAGCACTAGTACAGTGAATCTAGCATCTGAGGATCCATAACCTGATATGTGCTTTCTTTCTTTCTTTCTTTCTTTCTTTCTCTCTCCCTCTCTAAGTTTGTCTCTCACTTTTCTTGCCTATTAAGCTTTGCTTTCTTGCCATTTCATCTTGTGGTTGTCAGGAACACTAAGTCATTAAGTGCAGTCTGTACACAGTCCACCCCCCCCCCCCCCCCCTCGCTGAGCAGACCGCAGTGTGGAGCAGAGCAGCTTACCACCATGTCACCACGCTCAATGGGAATCACAAGTCATTAGGACTAACACTGGGTGTACGCCCCACCTCCTGCCGTATGTTTGGGTTGGCAGAGCCCATTTCAAGTCACTTCCCCCTCTTGAATGCTATCGCTACGCGACACGCACAGCTTCCTGGTGAGCCCTTAATTTGTGTCACACGCTAATCCGTCTGCTAGCGTTAGCGAAGGCCGCGGGGTTGACACAGCGTTCCCTTTTAGTCGTTTTAGATGTTACTGTAATCACCTGACTGATAAAACAGCACCGCCCACACACACACACACACACACATACACACACACCTGACTCCTCTCGTCTCTCTCCCACTGTGCGGGGCGGGATGAGTGGGGATTTAACCGTCCTGCCGCGTGGCTCGCCTGTCACCGTCGGCATGGCGACGGCTGCTGTCGCCAGCAGGTTTGTGGATGTCAGGTGATTGGGAGGGATTTTATTCACGCCTGAGAGGACATCTTGTCTGAATGGACAGCAGCTGAGGACTGCATTGTTTCACAGTGGAGTGTGGGTAAATGGCTGGTCCTGCAAAGTAGTGTCAGAATGATACTCCAGCATCCATCGCTGTGATGGATCAGAATAATACTTATAAGAATAATACTTCTCCTCAAATGCTCAGCAAAGTAATTCTCAAACTTCACAAAAATGGATGCTCATGGTTTAACTTCCTTGAATTGTGCAGATTAAAAATGGTAATGCTTTTCCCAGAGGTGAGGTGGAAAGGTGCAGCTTCACAACTTTATTCTTAAGCATTGCAAAAATTGTTGCTCATGATTTAACTTGCTTAGATTGCACTGATTAAAAATGATAATGCTTCTCCCAGATGTTATGTGGGAAGGTATGGCTTCACAACAGATCAAAGCCCATTGCAGACCGAAAAAAATTTTCCAGAGCAAAAGTGAGGGGAGTAGTCATTCAGAGGTACCCAAACTAATAATCAACATCTTATGAAAGCCCTTGTCTTGAGCCTCTGCTTAATTAAACTTGATGGTGAACTTGAAATCACAGGGATGTATTTAACTCATCTCGTGTGATGCAGGGATGCTGATGTCTCAAGCTTTGATTTGTATCTCTTTACTTATTTACAAATAGTGTATGAAAAGGTCAGGTAGAAACTTCCAGCAAAAGGCGATAACAAGTTAATACATTTTGCATACTCAACTCATCATGGCATGGCAATGAAGGCAATGAATTCCCAACCTGGTCTAGTAAAGCCGGAGAAATAAGGAGAGAATTGTTTAAATGGCTTTAGGCTCCATTCTAATCATGCTGCTTCTGTGATTCACCTGCCATAATATTTCACAACATGATAAGTGAGAATTACAGATACTGTATGTAATTGCTTTTCCCATATGTGGGAATATTCTGTTTACAGCCAGAGGGAGGAATTTATGAGATAAGACACTATAAAGGGCACACTTCTCATGAATTCTGATGTGACTCCTATTCTCTTCACTAAAATACCCTATGCACCTTACAAGATAATACACAGGAGTTGTCTCTGAAACCAAATTAAGTCCAATGAAGGCTTTTCATTTTGCACCACTTTGGGGTAAGATGGATGTATTGTTCACTGACATCCACTCACTTATGAGAGGGATGTAGGGGTTTGGATTTGCACTGGCACACTTGACTCTGTAGTTTATTTGTGCATGTTTAGTCTGATTATAAATGTGCTTCATGATGTGATCTATGTTTAGCTTTCATTATTCTATTTGTCATGTACATAATGTATGGTTGTAAACATACATTCAGTCAAAACACCAAATATGCTCATAGTTCTGGGTGTAACTTCAGAAGTTTCAGAAGAAGAAATTCAGAGTGTGAAACATTTATCGAGGGGTATCTCAAGCATAAAGACTTTAGAGAGGCAAAGCTCCATGCTGAGAGAGTGGAACTGGCGTGCTTTGGGTGGCTGTCCTCTGTCCACTCTGTGATTCAGTGGAGCCATTTAAAAGTCTGTCAGAACGTCATGATGGCGACGTGCCGCAGCGCGACTCAATAACGACCCGGCGGACCTCAAAGAGTCAAAGAGCACACATCGGGACACCCACAGACGCAGTGGCCTGTTTTAATCCGTTTTATGTGTTTTTATGGATTTTTTCCTTCGCTTGTTTCGACCCACCACTGGATGTCTCCAGAACACTCCGGGGGTTGCTGAGAAAGTACCAAGGTCAAAGAGAGGCTGTAGCGAAGCGCCGCTTCTCTGGCTAACTCCCTGCTGTGGGCCCTAGCTGCTGGGATGCACTGGGCCTTGAAGGATTGAAATTATTTAAAGATTATTTGCTGGAATGTGACAAATTGCCTCCACTGCCGGGGCTCCCTGACCCAACGCCTGCATAATGGGGGGAGCCCAGGTGTTAAGCGCAGGGGGTGCAGGTGACCTTGCTTATTGACCTTGGACACTAGATGTGGCCACTCGATGCGAGAAAAGGTTATGTCTTCAGGGAGAACACTGAGGCATGTGCATATGATGGAGTGAAATCCAATATACTGAATATATGAGAAGCAATGCCATCGGGTATTATGAGCCAGTCAGTCAGGAGTCAGGAATTCCCTCTGTCTGGTTTTCCTGGGATCAGGCAAAATAAAAGGGAAATAGTTCTCCCACTTGCTGAGAGAAAAAAAATTAGGTTGGTGCCTGTTTCTGGAATGCATCTGCCTGTGGTGTGGTTGGGTGAATTTGTGCCAAATCAGGGCTGGGTACAGAGTCAGCAGCATTCTGGGTAATAGTGTTGAAATATGTGACAGCTTTGAGCCAAAATGGAGATGGCTCCTGAAAATGGCTAATGAAAAACTCAAGGGCACCGCCACCTGCAAAACATCCACAGGCTCACTGCCATCAGAGGAGTATTAGCATGCTAGCTTAACACTTAACATATCAGTGTGAAAGAAGGTGAAAAATCAGCAGAGATGAAATTGCAGGGTAGAAACTTAAAGCGGTGAGTAGGCTGAGTTGCTATGAGGTATGATGGGTAAACTCTGACATTGAGGGTGGATCCCTCAATGTCAGAGTTTACCCACACAAAATCTATTTGTACGCGGCCTCTCTCCTAGGTCCTCGATCCTCCAGCTCATGCCCCAGAAATCGTTCAAAGCACTCATCATTGAGGATGTCTCATTTGTCTAAATGCAACCAGAGGAGGGGATAACGAGGAGAGAGGGGAGAAGAGAAAGGGCTGATACGCAAGGAAACACAAGAACATCCTATGCGGAAAGAAATTGTGCCATCGTTGGTCCAAGCTGTCAAGGTGAAAAGTAAAGTTGATGCCTGTTTTGTTCATGTGTTGTATATGTAAGTACTCATTCATGTCTCAAAAACTATCAAACATTATCAGGGTCAATAAGTGTGCATTGCATGATATTTTTAGGCATAAGTTCATATTCTCTGCAATCTGGTATGTTGGTATGTTTATTCTAGCCTAAGAGGCGATGGTTCGTTGTATAATTGACGTCTCTTAAAAGTAATGCGTGAGTGAGCAGGACATCTCATTTCTCATATCTGTCTCTCCTTCATTCCTCCATCCTCCTATCCCTCCTTTCCTTCACAAAATGAATTAATGTAGGAGGGTTTAGGTCAGGAGGAAGGAGAGGAGGATGGACAAATAAAGAGATGGTATCCACCCTGAATGAAGTGACAGTGGAACCAAAGAAGCATAGTGGTGTCAGGTTTTAGGGTTCTTTGAAGGGGTGAGGAATAAGCCCTTCAGAACTCCATTACAGACTCACTCACACACACACACACACACACACACACACATATACTGTACACAGAAACACACACGCACACCATGCAAATCTCCAAAAGTTAACCATGATGTTATGCTGTGAATTACAGTATGCAATCTATTTCTATTTCTGTTAATCCATTTCAAAGTTTCACTTCCTTTTCTTTTGTTGTTCAGAAAAAAAAGAAAAAGAAATTTTTTCAGTAGTGCACATGCACACGTAAAGAAAACCAATGCACTGTTTGGGCCGAAAATAATGACATGCCAACACTAATTATTCTTTCTTTCTGAAATGTGAGGGACTTAGAGAGTTATGAGTTCATGCTTGCTAATAGTAGGGAAGAAAACCTACACAGGCCATTACTACAGAGGCAGCACACACCTCAGCCCACACTAGTAATTACCTTGTGCCGCCACACACTAATCACTCATAGCTGTGCTAAGCGACATTTTCATGTGCATTCATTAATAATTATGGTGATTTCAATGGTCGTCGAGGCATTCTTTAGTGTGACATTATCGTCACTGTGAATTATTAGATGAAAATGGCAGAGATGCTAGTCTTTTTTTTTTTTCATTGTTAATGGCAAACATGAGCATGAAGTGCTTGGGTATGTGGGAGGAGAAGTGTTTGACTCTGGAGTTGTCGCCACAGGGTGGAAAGAGTTATTTGGAAAATGTGTTTTTTCATTAGGAAATCTTCATTAAAAAAACACAAAAACAAAATATGATAAAACTATATTAAAAAAAATCAAGAGTTATATTCTGTTGGTATTACATATCACCCGGATTACCCAACTGTGGCACAAATTGAACTACTAGCCTGTTTTGCTCTTTTACCTGTTTAAAAATGTATACAGTATGATTTTTCATTTTAACATCATGTCTTTGTTAAAACAAAATTACGGCCTCAGCCGTGGCACAACTGGACACCTGCACCGTACGCTGGCTACCCGGGTTTGATCCCCGCCCCGTGGTCTTTTCCGGATCCCACCCGACTCTCTCCCACTCACTTCCTGTCATTCTCCACTATCCTGTCAATTAAAGGCATAAAAGCCCAAAAAATATATATATTAAAAGAAATTACAAACTTCCCGCTCAGCTATCAACAGCCTCAGTTCAAGTTAGTCTGCCCTCGGCAGTCAAAGCTGAGGTTAATTTCACGTTAATAATCAATCGTCGGCCCCATACAGTAATCACACGTGAGCAGGTCGACCCGATAACCAAGCCGACACTGACTATGTGCATTCCATTACCCAGAGTCTAATGGTGTGTGTCTGCTGTGATTGATATCCACCAATCAGCTTCGGCTCTGTGGTTACCATGGCGCTGTGGGGAACTGCCGATGCGCTGAGTGTATGGGCTGCAGGTAATGATAGTCATAACGAACCGTTGACCTTAGCTTGTACTTAGCAAGCTATCATTGTTGACTCACACTACACAGCAGGGGAATAACACTCGGTGCTATGCAGTTCTTGCATTGTGTTCCGTGCACTCCCGTAGCTTTAATCCACAGGAGCCCAGAGAGAGAGAGTGAGAGTGCAGGGCCCTCCACTGTACTGATTTCTCAACTTCTCTCTCTTTTTCTCTCTCTCTCTCTCGCAGTGGTACCTCAGAGGAGTCTCACGTGCACTATTGTCTTAATTAAGCGCTCCGGGTGTTTACACGGAAGTGGTTTCGACTTCTCATCAGAGAGCAGTTCACCAACCCCCAGTCATGTTTTTTTTTCTTTTCATATGCGTATGTGGTAATATCTCTATTGCTCATTCTTCCTCCTCTCAGTAGAGAGAGTGCCTTGTTGGCTCCCCCATCTAACAGTTTCCCAGCCTTTTACAACATGTGCATGATAGATACCCTGTTGTATTTTTTACATTCTTTGTTTCTTTGACAGTAAGTCTCCCCACCCGATTGAAAGAGGAGCATGTATAGCTTTAAAGAACACTCTTGCTAATTGGCCCAGAGGACTTGATGAACTCTGTAAGCCTCAGTCTCACAAATTTACAGAGGACCAAAAAGGAGGCTTACACACACACACTCACACACACACACACACACACACACACACCACACACTTATCCATACACAAACACACACACACACTCATCCAAACACAAATACACACACACACACACACATATGCACACTCTGAATTCTGGCTCCCTACTTGACATTGTATTTGCATATAGGTCAGAGCCCAGGCAGTGCAGAAATCCTCCGGGGGTGGGAAACGATCGTTGGCGTAGCCATGCCGTACTCCACCACGCCCGAAAAGGTACTAATTACCGCTGTGAGTTCAAAGCGTCGCCAGCGCAGTACTTCGCACACGTCCCATGTTAGCAAATTAATTACCAAACAGCACACAAACGGAGGGAGAGACAGAGCTAAATGAAAAACTGAAAAACATATGTTTTTTTCTCCTTTTCTCCACTCCTTTCTTTCTTTCTTTCTCCTGTTCTTTCTTTCTCGCTCAGTTTTGAGGGCTCAGGTGCTGTGTAGCTGCTGTTTGTTTGGTCTCTAGTTTGTCCTGTGGCCTTTAAAAAGGCAGCATTTTCATTAAGCCATTACTGTAACTATATGGTCTCACAGCAACAGAAATAAGTTTTTGGTCTTGAAAACTGAAAACTAACTAATAGCAAAAGTTATTCAAAAAACATGCAACCATCAGCAATGCCAAAGTTGGCCCTGATATAAGTGTGCTACCCTGCCAACTGTTTTTTGTTTAATATACATATTTGGCAATCCCAAAGAAAAGCAGATGCCTCTACTACTCTGTCCCTGTCCCAGTGTACCAGATGGTTCCATATAGTGACACCATCTCTGCACGAACCATAGACCAATATATTTATTATGTAAATGTAAATTATGTAAATCAGGTTAATAGGCCAAGTATACTTGCGTACAAGGAATTTGGTCTCTGCATTTATCTTATCCGTGAATTAGTGATACACACAGAGCACACAGTGAACACAAAATGAGCACACAGTGAGGTGAAGGACACAATGAGCACACAGTGAGGTGAAGCACACACTAACCCAGAGCAGTGAGCTGCCTTGCTACAGTGGAGCTCAAGGAGCAGTGAGGGGTTAGGTGCCTTACTCAAGTGCACTTCAGCCGTGGATGTGGGCATGGGAGAGCAGTGCTCAACCACTTCCCCTGCCCACATTTTTCCTACTGGTACCATCGAACCAGCAACCCTTCGGTTTCAAGCCCGAAGCCCTAACCAGTAGGCCATGGTTGCCCCAATGTGTATTTAGCCAAAGCAGTTGATGCCATGAGCTGTGCATACTGCTCCTGTCAGTACAACTTGTTGGGGAAGTCTGTCACATAGCCTAGAAATCTAGACGCACCCTAGCAGCAGCAAATGTAATTTGCAGCCAGGGTAGTCTAGCAACTCTCCATTGGCTTGCAAGCTGGAAAAATGAAACTTCTATCAGGCCAATCACATTGTATATAGAGTCGGCGACGGTTCCGTGTGAATTTCCTGCTACTTAAAAACAAAGAAGATGGATGCTGCTGCTGGCGAACAGTGGTCTTTGAATCGCGACTCGAGTTAAGCTTTTTTATGCCCTTATCCTGCCCCTCGGATTGAGCAGCGCCTATGGTAAGTTCCCAGACCCTACATCTTGATGTGGGTCTGGCTCGTCAGGCTATCTGTCACACAGAACGCACACAGACTACATATGCTCAGATTATCAACAAACAATCTGTAATCTTAAAATGTCTGGTTTAGGTTTAAGGTGAAGGGTTGGATTTGGTTAAGGTGCTGTTCAGCAATTGTTGAACAACAATTTTACATCCTGAACTTGAATCCTAATAGATGATCTGTTAACTTTGTGTGGGTTTACTATCCAAGTAAAGTCACCAAAAATACCTCAGTACATGTAACTACAGTAGCCTATATCTATTTGGCACCAGGAGAGGGCCAGCCCTGGGCCAGCAGCATACCTATCTTGCTAGCTCTCTTGTGATTAGGTGCTGTGGAGCTGCTCTTATGACTTTTGCGGCCTTTTAAAAACAGCATGTTCTTCTTCTCCCCTTAAACCCTATTGGGCTAGAAGAGGGTTGTTCCAGTTGGCCTATAGCTTCCTTTTAGCTATAGGCGAATTGCTCTAACCCACTTCCAGTCAATTATGCTAAGCTAGGCTAACAGTGTCAGAATGGGTTATTGCCCAAACAGACAAGAGATGGGCATGTATCCTCTTATCTAACTCTGGGTAAGTCCTGGGCAAGTAAGCTATTTCCCCCAAAAGTCTGCATGCTCCTTTAAAGTGTACTGTAAGTTCAGTGTAAAATGAACCATAGCCCTGTTGTATAAGCTCACCACATGCAGCCCATTTGAAAAAGAATGAGACATTTGGGACAACATAGGCCAAGTTATGGACAGGCAGCTTAAAGCAGACCCATGGGGCATCAAAACGGAAACGGAAAGTAACTCCCCACTGCCCCCTGGGTCTGCTTTAAGCTGCCTGTCCATAACTTGGCCTATGTTGTCCCAAATTGTCTCATTCTTTTTCCTATGGGCTGCATGTGATAAGCTTGAACAACAGGACTATGGGTCAATTTACACTGAACTTACACTTTAACATCCCCCTGATACACAGTAAAACCTGAAACTGGGTCTGAGAGCCGAGCTATTCCAGTGCGGGCTGGTATTTCTGCTGGTTCTGACTGAGAGACGGCTTCACAGAATACACTGGATCACATGATGTGGCGACAACCTGAGCAGGTCGCCTACACACTCACACACCATCTTCTCTATGGGAACAATTAAAAAAAAAAAAGACGGCAGCTCTCAGAAAAAGAAGAAACAAAATGAAAACACGATATGGACCCAGTACACACCTGAATGTGCTCTGGGCCGTCACGTCTGATTAGGCTCTTCTAAGGCACCTGTCATTGTTCTCTTCATGGGCCCATTTCGGCGTTGCGGGCCCCGAGCCACGTTCTTATTTAATAAACACACTCGGCGGAGGAACACAAAGCGCGCCGCTCCTGTTCGGAGGGACCTCCGGTTGGCGGTGTGTCATTTGTCTGAGGCGGGGGGGGGGGGCAGCGAGGGAAGCTATCAGTGGGATGATACGTCTCCGGGGAGAGAGGGAGAGAAGGGGCACTTAATCTTCAGGGACCCAGTTCCTCGACATTTCTCTGTCTCTCTCTCTGTCTGTCTCTCTCTCTCTCTCTCTCTCCTTCTATCCTCCCAGAGGATTCACTTCACCCCCTCTGTTGCGGTGAATATATAAACCAATTTCCATATCCCATTCGCACGTCTGTGTTCATATCACCTGTAGTCATTCACTGAAATGGAAAGCACTGCCTCACAAGCTGCTTCATAAACCATAAAGCATTCTTCCTCTCACTGCTAGCGCCGCAACTATCTCCACCACCATCACCACCAGACAGCTCGGCAACTTGAACACCTCAATAGTGAATGCGTTTCACCTGACCTGATAATGTGGCATCCACTTTATGAAGACGGGCTGCATCTGTGATGATGTTACAGTACCCGACCTGTTGTCGTGGGGCCGCCTAATGTCTGTTTTAAGGATGTCATCACTCTGGAGGACATGTTCCTGCTCTCCCTCAACAGAAGAACGTCACACTTTGTTTCACACACTTTTGTTTTGTAAGACAGAGTGCTTTGCATGTTGCTTACAGTATGCGCAGCAGAGCTGTGCTGCTTTTGCAAAGGCTGAGCTAACCGAGCATGTGAAACGTATATACCGTGAACCTCCCACTGGAACCTTCAGGACATGCATTCAAATATAAAATCATTAAAACTCAGCGAACAGCATCCCCAGTGCTGTGTAGGTTGTGAGTTGCTGCTGATCTGTATCCAAAAATGTTTCTTCTGGTGGTTTCTTTATGTTAATGCTTTAGTTCCGTTGGAAGTGTGCACAAAGCTCTTTCATGTGGCATTGCAATGGTGCATGTGTACTTCCGTGCTTATGGACGACGAGATATGGACAGCAAATCAACTCGGTGTCTGTATATTTAATAAACAAGGCAGGCCGAGGGCCAGGTTACAGCACACAGTGCTGCAGGGGATGTCTGGTTGCGAGGATAGTGGCTGAAGAGTGGACTCACTGTGTGGAATCATGTCCAACAGATGGAAAAACGATACGGTGGATGTTTTGTTGCATGTAGTAGCCTTTTTGGCTATCCATGGAAAGGTCTCTGGACTCTGAGTCCAGGACTCATAATGTTATTTGTTCCTGTAAGTAGATGGGAATTTTGAGTAGCTCTAGTTCTGCTCGCAGTAAAAGTGCTATTTTCAGTTTCTGCAGAGCCTGGTCATTTTAGTACTTCTAATCTTTCAATTCCGTTCTTATAGTATAACATTGGGTATTAGTATGTATTAATACAATATCCATTTGCATGAAACCTAGCCATAATGCATGAGTAAACAATGCATACAAATGCATCTATGAAATATCAATGTGTTGATCAGTGTTGTTGCTCTTGCTACTCAGTATTCTATACTGTATTTAGTTTAGATGTAGTGCAAGAAAGGGCGCTTTTATAAAGTGTGACCGTTCCATGACAAATAAATAATATGGGCTATAAGGTCACTGTTGAGGATGGCTAACTGTGATGTTTGGGCCATATAGACAAAGCTGAATAAAGGACATCACATTGTGGCCCTCTTTTCAGGCTTGGACATCTTTTAATGCTTCTTCATCTTTAAATGCTTCTACCTACCTCTTGCTTACGGCCTCTCATCTGTATGGTAATTGCCATACGGGTGTTACTCATGCATATGGTATTGAAGTCAGTTCATTTTCCACCTCATTTTCCTCCGCCCGGAAACAAGTGACACCTTACACATATAGGTATCCATTCTCGCCACTCTTACAACATCATCCCTCTCCATGTCTCACAACCTATAATAGCCTATAAGAGATTATTACAAGTTAAATAAATGAAGAATCAGGCCTCTCGATCCTTCACTCCTAACAATTGAGTGTGTTGATTTGTGTGCTGCTGTATATGGCCTATAGGGGGCACTGTAAACCTTTACTTCAGAGTGTGGGGGTTTTGGTGGGCAGAAGTGTGTTTTTAAAAGCAGGGAAAGAAAGTGAACTGGGATTGAGAGGAGGGCAAGCACCCACTGTCATTATGTGATTAATAAGGCACGCTGTGAGAAAGCAGCTCTGTCACATTCAAAGGGGAGCAGGCAAAGAAGGAGAGGTTTTTAAAGTTATGAAAAATAATGTGTTTTGTTACTGTTGGATAAGGTATTCACACGCTAGTGGGTCACACACACACACACACACACACACAGTGTGTGTGTATGTGTGTGTGTGTGTGTGTGTGTCAGAGTCTAAATCACAAGTTTCATCATGGTTTAATTATTTTTGATACTTCTTCTGTAATAAATTCATTTTCTGTGTGGTGAATTGATTTGATTTTAATCTGGGGTCCACTGTCAATATGAAATGATTTGATTTCAAACAATCTGGTTCATTTCAATGAATTCACAGAATTTAATTGAAGCTATTTCCTCAGATGTACAGACGAGAGGTGTTAAATTGCTTGAACTGTAGCTATAGGGGATTTCCCACAGCCGGTTTGGAATATGCGCTACTGCTGCTTGTGCACCAGAACAATGACAACACGGTGACATGGACTGGTGAGGCTCTCTTTAGGCTCTTAAATGCTTTAACTTTAGGTCCTACTGCTTCATAAAAAAGAAATAAATAAATAACAAATATTTGCTCTCAGTTGCTATGTTGAGAATGATAGGGTTGCCATGAAAGACACGAAAGCTGACAGAGCCAGTTTGATTACCGTGGTTTACATGCGTATGCATGTTGCAACATGTGGATTCTCTTCTGCATTGTCATGTGTGTGTGTTTATGTGTGTGTGTTTGTGTGTGTGTGTGTATGTGTATGAGTGAAAGAGAGAGAATGAGAGAGAGAGATAGAGAGAGAGAGAGAAAGGACAACAAAATAGACAGACAGTAGCCACGTTTACATGGACTCTTTTAATCTGTTTACAAACGGAATAACGGCTCAGTCGGAATAAAAATGCCTGATCCAATCAGAATTTTAATTGGAATAAAATAGCCATGTATACAGTCAATCAGATTGCCTGCTGTATCTTCTCAAGGAAAACTAGGAAACAACGGCTATTCGGATCAAAGATTCTAAAGCGCTTGAGACCACCTGATCGGAATGGAACGTACCACATGTAAACAGACGGCACAAATATTTCAATCGGAATAGTTTAATCGGAATGACAAAAAAAAACTGTCCATGTAACCGTGGCTAATGAAGGCATAAAAGAAACCTCTATCCACTCCCCAAATGTGTTGGGCTCTGAGTTTAATCTTCCATCTGCCTCCCACTCTCTGCCCACATGGACCGGACGCCTCCTTCTAGTTTGCTCTCAAAGCTCTCGATAGCGGCTGCGGCAACACCTCTGCCCTCTCCGCCCTCTCTGGACACTCCGTGTGTGGATAGTGTGGGCAAAGCACACTTGGCCAGAGTTAAAGACCTTCAATCGTTTTCTGTGTGAAGAATAATGAGTGGATTGTGTTGTGGCCCCCAGTGAAACGACAGAATCAATCTCTCTAGCCAAAAAGAGCAAATAGAGAGAGAGAGAGGGAGAGAGAGAGAGTAAATGTATTTGGTCTGCAGGGAGGTGCATGATTGTGTTATAGATAGCTGCCGCTTCTTTGAGAGAGATGATACAATGGCTCCATTAAGAGACTGTGTCTTCCTAGATGTTTGGCGTTGTTCAATTTTGTGCAGTGACAGTCAAGTCTAGTGTGTGTGTTATTCGAGATTGGACAACATAGTGATCTTGTGCTGTGAATACTTATCAATTAAGGTGAACAAGAAGGACAATCAATATTAGCACCAGCCACCAAAAATCCATTATGTTGAAAATGGAAGATTCGTATGAACTTTTATGCAATAAACTGCATGTCTTCTCCACATAACATAAACGAGAGGTCTCAAATGTATAGGCAGCAGGTAAAGCTTTGCATTCTGAGGCCACTGAGCGAACGTATATCAGACGCGAGCATAACTAAACTCATATTAATGCCTCAGTGACCAGTTCTTGTACTACTGTACTCTGGTCATTCGATTTCATTCTGTGCTGGTAAACTGGAGCTGGTCTCCATCTATGATTTAGGACATGGCTTCTCTCAGCAGGAGTGACTGCTTGTATGGTGTAGGACATGGCTTCTCTCAGCAGGAGTGACTGTGCTTGTATGGTGTAGGACATGGCTTCACTCAGCAGGAGTGACTGCTTGTATGGTGCCGGCGGGACACTGAAAGTTATGTGGTTAAACACAGATATTTGTGCATTTAATTAAAATACATGGAGTTACAGCCTGGTCGGGACGATTGAAGCTTGTTTCAATCGTCCCGACACAGACATAGGCTATGTCACTAGGCCTAGCTTGTTTTGCTTTCCATGTAAACAAGCATGCGATATGAAAGTCTGGGATTGTGGAGAACTAAATGGTCTACTGAATAAGCATTAAGTTGAACCTTTAAATGAAAAATACTCATTAATAATCCAAAAAATGTAACCACTAAGGAAGTTTACTTTTGCGCATCAAAAACTCCGTGATACAATGACATAGCAGGAAGATATTTGGCTGATAGAAGGAGGTTAACATGCTCTATGTTTTGACTGAAGGATGTCTATCATCATTAGCCTACACTCGGAGAAAACTGGAATGTTTCATTCGTCCCGTGTTTCAATCGTCCCAGCTCTCCTACTCTTGAATGCCTTCCACTGTACGGGGAGTTTTTATGAACAAGGTAGATGTAGCCTATATATCGTGGAAAGCCAATTCGGGGAAGCCGGGGCAGATAATAAGGGACAAAAGAAATCTGGGGGTAACAAATAAGGATCGGAGCCTAAAATTTAAATTTTCTCCACATATCTCTCTCTTTCTCACACACATTCAAATGTGCAGTGTGGGCAGCCATACTGGGCGAGATTGGTCGTAAATATGGCAGCGTTCTATTTGATAGTGACGTAGGTGGCACCTATGAATTGTGTAGGACATGGCTTCTCTCAGCAGGAGTGACTGTGCTTATATGGTGTAGGACATGGCTTCTCTCAGCAGGAGTGACTGTGCTTATATGGTGTAGGACATGGTTTCTCTCAGCAGGAGCTCCTGTCTGCTGCAGACACTGTATCCTAAAAGGCATAGCCTCCTAGCTGCTGTCATGGTGACACCTATACACAGCTATTAGTGAGGGCGAAGTATGTCCTTGCTGGTTTTATGTTCTCTTACAGTATACTACAAACAAACTGATGACATAAAATTGAAATATCTGTTCAGCTTTCTCAGGCTCATAAGAACTTTGTCTGTACTGAAGACATGTTTTAGTCTGATGTGGGTTTGAGGAAATGACTCTCCAGCTCGTTTTCCTCACTACCAAGTTTCACAACGGGGGTGTTCAAAACAGGATACGAAGGCAAATGTTTTGTGAACATTTGTGAACAGGTTTTAGTTCGCCTTGTGTTTGCTGCAAAGATGCACCAACACACAACTGGTGAGAGGATAGTTCTCGGCAAATGTGTATGGACAATGCACAGTTTGAATACTGTATGTGTTTATGGAAAATGTCCATATTTAGAAGTTAAAAAAAAAAACAGTTTGTCTCAAATGTCTGCTTCTGTTTGCCTAATTGGAATTGCAGAGCTCATGGTGAGATGAACAGCACATGCAATATGGCAAGAGTTAGCCTAGAAATCTAGACGCACCCTAGCGGCAGCAAATTCAATTTGCAGCCAGGGTAGTCTAGCAACTCTCCGTTGGCTTGCGAGCTGGAAAAAACAAACTTCGGTAAGGCCAATCACATCGTGTAGGCTATAGAGACGGCAGAGTTGCGACGGTTCTGCGTGAATTCCCTGCTACTTCAAAACAAAGAAGATGGATGCTGCTGCTGGCGAACAGTGGTCTTTGAATTGCGACTCGAGTTAAGCTTTTTTTTAAGTTTGCAAAAGTTTGATCAACTAGCCAACTAGCTCCGCTGGTGGGAAAACGCATGGAACTCATGAGTTGTAGCGCTATCCTATTGCGTGTAGAGGGAATTTGAAAGACAACCGTTTATCCCGCCGCCCCTCAGATTGAGCACTTCCAATGGTAAGTTCCCAGACCCTACATCTTAATGTGGGTCTGGCTTGTCAGGCTAGGCAAGAGTAGTACGTAGGTGCAGAAAGAAACAGCACATACATTAATGAATAGACGCTAGAGGTAAACATACATATCATAAATCACAAACATATCTAAGATTCAGTTTTTGGATTTTTAAACAAGCTGTTACAAGTTTCAGTATTTATGAGACAGATAGATGCAGACACAGACACAGACTGACAGACAGACAGACACACACTGCACACACACACACAGAGACACACACACACACACACAGAGAGACACACACACACACACACACACACACACAGAGACACACACACACACACACCCCCACACACACACACACACACAGAGACACACACACACACACACACAAAGCTTAGTCCATGTCTTTGTCAGGGGTTAGTGTTCATGCCCCCAGCTCATACTTCCAGACACACAGATATGGCAAGGTGGACCGTACATGATGTCAGATCCAGTGACTTTCTGACCCACTGAATCACGAGTCTAGACAGGGGTTGTGATAGCGAGGTCAAGGGGTTAAGGCTCGGTGGAGGCCAGGGTCTCGATATCATCAATCTGCACCTGTCCAGGATGTCCGCCGGGCCCTTGTCTCCCACGGCGACAGCCTCATAACTCAACTGGACGTGGATTATCCGAGTTCTCCAGTGCCAGAGGCCAAAAAGGTCCCCATGTCTGTAGGATATACAAACACGGACCTCTGGGTGAGTCTCTGGGTCAGACATGAGATATGAGCAAGCCAAGTGTGGACGGTTGATTATGACAGAGAGGCTACTGAGCGACTCTGAGAGAGCCCAGTGTTGCTAAAGTCCATTCTAGTGAGTTAGTGGCTTGGCGCACAACATAAGGTAGGACCTATGGAGGGAGTTTGCCTTAACTGCACATGATGTTTCCACTGTGTGGACTCATATTGTTAGTCTATTAAATTCTCTACAGAACAATCTGGGTTGTGGTGCTAAACCATACAGACTTGATGTGTGCGTGTGTGTGTGCTTCCAGGCCTGGGACGTCCATAAGCTGGATTTATTTGTTATCGATTTGGGAGTCCAAATATCATCAGCACTCTAACACAAGCTGTAATGGTTCTTTTGTGTGTGTCTCTGTGTGTGTGTGTGTGTGTGTGTATGTATGTGTTAGGTGGAGAGTGAGCATGTGTGTGTGTGTGTGTGCGTGTGTGTGTATGTGTGTGTGTGTGTCTATAAGTGAATGTGTGCGTGCATTGGTATCTATCTGTCTGTGTGAGTGTGAATTCGTGAGTGTGTTTACTAGCTATAAATTTGTGTGCACTTTGTCTCACATGTCTCTCTACAACATTATAAAACTCTTTGCACCCCCCCCCCCTTCCCTCCTCTCCTCTCTCCCCCAGGGCCCGAGTATTCACTCCGTCTCCCAGAGCCCCTTGTTGCATGCTGGGCTGGGCTGAGTAGACATCCAGCGGATTGTCCTGCACATTTTATGGTGTCCACACCGGCCCCAGGGCCTGGAGTTGCCCTGCCCTCTTTGGATTTACACTCCCTGCTTTCCCTAAGACTCTCTAGCTCTAGTCTCAGCTCTGTGTGTGTGTGTGTGTGTGTTAGCGTGTGTGTGTGTGTGTGTGTGTGTGATCTATTATTGCCCAGAGAGACCCATGCTTTTTATTTCAGGCAAGGTGAGGTAATGATTTTCAAGGCCTATCCAGAGGTGTTTTTTCGAAAACCAAAGCATAGGTGAGAGAGAGAGAGAGAAAGAAAGAGAGAGAGAGAGAGAGAGAGAGAGAGAGAGAGAGAGAGAGAGAGAGGGATTTTGGTTGCCATATAACTATGAGTTATAGTGTTTTTCACACTGCCAAATGAATCAAATATAGGGGTTGTTTATTGTTGTGTGATCTTGGTTGTTGTGGATCATGTGTCAATCTTGATGACTGTGTCAACTTGTGTATTATCATGGCATCCAACAGACAGGGAGTGATTTTGTCCACAGTAAGGGTAACTTCTGCCATGTCGCTCCAAAAGTTATTTCCAAGCACCTGGACACTACTGTTGCATTACTCTATGTCAGGGATTCCCAAACTGTGGTACGCGTACCCCCGGTGGTACGCGAGCTGCTTCTAGGGGGTACGCGAGATGAAAAGGGCTATGGCGGACAGGTGTAAAATTAACATTTTAAATCTTTTGTTATTAATTCATGAATAAATACACAATTTCGAATCAGGTCATAATGATATGGAAACATGAAATTAAAGGATATCATTTATAAACTCCGTATGTGTTCATCAAAAAAAGGGCAGCTTATTAAACATGACGCCTGGAATAGCTAATAGAATGCGTTACTTTTGAATGCGTTGGATGGTCCGTGGGGGGAAAGTTTCGCGGATATAACAGGTTATAGAATTCGTTACGTTTTTATGTGTTTATGTGTCGGATGGTGGGGGTACGCGAGCCAAGTCGGAATGTAGGCGGTGGTACGCGGGGGGAAAAGTTTGGGAACCGCTGCTCTATGTCTAACTCTACACATACTGATGTTTTGATTAATGGCTACATCTCATCCCATTTTCATAATTGACAAATAACTTCAGTGGAATTCAGTTAGGGAAAGCTACAGTGTGTTCTAAAGACAGTTGAATGGTTCAACAGGCAGATGTGGCATTTACACAGATGTTCACCCATGCAGAGTCCTTCATTAGGCTCCAGTTGTAATAAAACAAAAAAGCGAAACATAAATTAAGCCCACATGCCAGTTAACTGTTCAAAATGCACTCCCACATTTGTCTGGATTCTCCCCAGCTAGTATACCTCGGTAAGGCACTGTAAAGTAGTGTCTAACTTGCATGTGTTATTACTATGTTACTAACAAGAACGACATTAAATTATGGGGTTACACAATTGTCTGGGCTTATTAAACACCAGTGTTGGGCAAGTTACTGAAAATTAGTAATTAGTTACAGTTACTAGTTACTTCTTTCAAAAGTAATTCAATTACGTTACCAATTACTGTATATCAAAAGTAATTAGTTACTAGAGAAAGTAACTTTTGAGTTACTTTTAAGTCTGCTTTTAAAATGTCAATATGAACAGTACTGAACAGTCACACACACAATAAACCTAATTTTTGGACCTATTTATTGTAGTTTCAATGGGCCTTCAAATCAATAGCCTTGTGCATGAGTTCTCAAACTTTTTCCGACCCCAAAACATTCTACAATGCATGAAGGCTTCCCTGACCTTGTTTTGCGCCACCCTCACCATCTAGGTGGTTTGATAGATATGTACAGTACACTGCCTACTGCTTGCCTTCTACTACTAGTAGTAGTAGTAGTATGCATGGTGGTGCACTGACACCGAATTCTGCAATATAGTAATAAGTTATTTTTATCATTATTATTGCAATCCTTCTGTAGGCTACATGGAATGAGTTCAATGGGATGTAATGTGAAACAATGTTAAATGGCCTATTTTCAAAGCAGTTACCGAAATAAATTCTAATGCATCTGAGAGTTTGGGATTGTCGTGCACTATGCAGAAGGTTACTCTTCAGCTGATCAGGTGTTCCAGAGAGAAGTTGCATGTTCCGTCGCAGACAAATGAATCCATAACACCATGGACGTCAATTCTTTGTAACGCATTACTCCCAACACTGTTAAACACATGGTGGAGAACTGGTAGCATAACTGCATTGACAATGAGAAGACCCGGGTTCAAAACTCTGTTGCTGTCACTGTCTGTATTGCAGTTGATCAATTGGATGACTCAAGGAAAAAAGATTTACCAGATTTTTTCTTCCCATTTCATTTCAGAGCTGTATTCATTGCTGGCTTTATCTTTGTCTAATATGTGTAAAACACTGCTCCTTTCAAAGACAGTGCATTTTCATCTGTTATCTACAAAGCTAGACATGGAGACAGGAACATTTTCACTTCCAGACAAACCCGTTTCCTTCTGTCCTCACTCTTAGACCCCTCACCCTTCACTGCCTGTTCATAGGTAGCATTTGGTTAATTGAAATGTGTACCACGGCTTTGAAGTGCTGCTTTCTCCTTAATTGGATACTCAAACAAGGATTCAGATCTCCTGGAAAAAAAAGAAGAAAAAAACGAGGATGAAAGACAATATTTTCAGCCCTAATTGTCCGACCGCCCCTCTTGGTTCATGTGGGTTGATTTCTTTTTTTCTTCGTTTTTTTTTTTTCAAAAGGCAGCTACGGTGAAGTTGCCTCGACGTAATTGGCATCCACAGGCCTGACAGTCTTTTGAGAGGGTCTGCATCTTACGGTTGTTTGTGCACACTTCACCTGCTGTGCCCCGAGCAAGAGACATCCTTCCCTTAACACGCCTGTTTTTGAAGAGGGGTCAAAAGGCTTCTTAACCTAATGACACTTCCCCTGCAATCTCATTCACTTGGAACAGTCATGTATCACAAAGACACGGACGGATCATTCTCATTTTGTTTTCCTATTGAAGCAGACACTTAAAGAAATCAATTGCCATGCTATTCAGTCAAGATGAAAATTAAGAAATATTCTCTCCATGGCTCCTTTGACATTTCAGATTCCACTCGTATTTTTTTACATGTAGATGAATACTGTTCCCATAATAGCTCAAAAACATTGGGAAATGAGACAGAGAATGCAGGCGATGTTCAACATGGTCTTATAAGGGAACATGCAAGCTTTTTTGTAAAATAGGCTAACTGAAATAACTCACCGAATTATGCTGAGCTAGGCTAACACTGGGTTATTGCCCATACAGAGAATAGAAGGGTATATATCCTCTTATATAACTGTAGGGTAGATGGCAAATTAGCCAATTTCCCCAAAAAGTTTGTGTGTTCCTTTAGCAATGGTTGTTGTGCATCAATGCTTATGGTAAATGCAACCTCGCATTGCATGGCATTCTCTAATTTTAAGAATACTACACATTGTGAGTTTAGTAAGACATTTAGTCAACGCCACCTCCATGACAAATGATATGAGACTGTGTCATGGAATGGTACATCAACTGTGCCTACTGTAACATGTTAACATGAAGGGACATAACCATGTCATATGATGGCACATCAATGTCACATCACATCATCATGTGAACAGAAAGACGGGGCCCCAAGCACAGGCTCCACTGGTGCAGTGAAGTGCATGCCGTATGGCCCCCGTTCAAATACACAACCTCCTGGGTTTCCAATGTCAATGGGAATATTTCAATAGCATCTCACAGAATAGGGAGGCCCTTGAATTAGCTTGATCAAAGCATCTGCGAGTGCACCTCAAAAATCTATAGAAGGTATACCATAGTGCTACTGCAGTTTCCTTTTGCATATACATCTGTTGATTGGCATTCATATGGGCTTTCATCTATTAGGGTGGGTACTCATTCTTGGTTGAAAAAGGACTGGTCGCTATTTATCTCCACCCTGAAGGTCAGAAACAGCACAGTAGATGCCTGCCATCTCCCTGGGAGCAGAGAGTGTGTGAGCAGAGCTTCACTAATGTCCATAAGAGGCTCTGAGCCTGAAGGCCCTCAGCTTGCCTACAGTATGTCTTGTGCTGCCTTAAGTGCAATTCTTTTGTCTGGTTACTGCATGCACTGTATGTAGGCTGCTGCATGAAGCGTACTGTATGTACTGTACTGGGTGTACTGTATGAACATGAGCGAAGACAATCTTCCTGTGTATAAGGACCACCAGCTAAGTATGCACTTCATTTGTTTGTTTTTGCAGGGTTTTGTTTATTTTGTTTTTGTTTGTTTTGCTTTGTTTGTTTGTGTGTTTTTTGCTGCAGGTAGTGGTATGATTAGCAGTTAGAGCAAGTAGTCTACAGTCTTCTAGCTCAGGCTGAGATGTCATGCATGTTTGAAAGTCTCATAATAGTGTTGAAACACTTAATGGCACTGTTTTGCTTCACTATGAAGGTCTACACATCATGCTGTATACACAAATTCCAAAATATTTATTTTTGGTTAATTTGGTTTGGTAGAATGAAGTAGGAAAGGCAGATAGCAGCAGTACTGTCTGAAAAGTCATGAGATGTCTTGATGCACCTGCATCTGCAGTATATGTGTTGTCTCAGGCTTGCTCTCAATATTGTATTGATTAACATGAAGGTTTACACATAATTAATGTATACATACTTACATACTACATGCTCATGACGTTAACTGTTACCCAGAATTCAGTGGAGATTTTTCCCCTAACTGTGCGATGAAGGGATAAGATAAGTCCTGCCATCGCCTCGACTGAGTTGACCTTTCTCTCAATTGTGAGTGAACAAAATGGAAAGAGAGGATGAGAGAGAGAAAAAAATGAAGAAAAAAAATCGAAATTCTCCATGCAACAGCGCAACCCAAGGCCTCACGTCGAGGCTCATTACTTTATTGGATCTTCTCATTCATCTCCGCTGTATTGACCAGTGTTGCCGGGCCCCACCGTGCTGCGCGATAACCGCGGCCACACCGCAGGCATTGATTGACGAAAATTATGACCAGCCTTTTAATTTCAGTAACACAGGCATTATCTCCGCTTTCCAATGCGACCCCACACAGAGATAAGATCCTGTCCACCGCGCAGGCTGCCACAGCGATATCGCCCATCTGATTGACTCCACAAGCGACACCAGATTCGCTTGTCCCGCAGCCCTCCATAGTGATGCTGTCCAATCATGCACAGCTTAGAAAACTGTCTGTTGGGGGAGAGGGAGCCACAGTGTCTTTGTGATTGGATTTGCAGATAACCCGCTGGTCTGTACCAAGCCAGGACCCAATAACACCGTGTGATGGACCGAAGCTATGCAGTGTCGAATCTTGCCTTGTGTTTTTGGAGCAGGGCCTGCCAGGGAGGGGAGGTAATTTGTCACCGCCGGGATCCAGTTGAGACCAGAATAGCATTTTTTAGGAAAAACAATAAAGTATCAAGTTGGAGTTTATGTCAGTGTGTGTTTTTTTATAATTAGATTCACCAAAAAAAACACACTTGGAGAAGTGCTTCGCTTGCAGAACACACAACACGTCCACTATGTGTGCATGCCTGAGCTCTTTCTCTGTTGATGTATTTGAAATGGAGGACGGCAAAATATCAGGGATGTTTCTCTCCCTGATGGAAAAAAAATAAATTATAGATTTGTTTGTGTGTTCCTTGTAGATAAGGACTTTGGGGATTTGGGGTGAAATTCCGTCTAAAGTCTTTTTCAGAGGAAAGTGAGGTAATGGATTCCCAGCAATGGAAGTATATATGGACATTCTCTAGAATATCTAACAGTGTTGTTGGCCAGAATACAATGACATACATTTAAAAAAAATAATTTACACTTTTATAACCCTGTATTAAACATTAATAAATGTCTTATAAGCCTGTTTACTAGTGGTTGTAGTATGCATATTGAAGGATTAAGATTACACATATCTATTTAATTAATTAATAATCAATTAATAAGCCTTTTTACAGAAATGTTTAAGGACATACATATAACATTAATGAATCCTCTGAGATGAACAAATTACTTTGCACACATTAATAAATCAACTAATCTGAGAAAACAAAATGCATCTTTGCAACAAACACTGTATCCTTAAACAATAATGAATCTTTTAATGTTTTTCAATTCCAAATTATCTCCATATTTCTTTGTTCCCCAACCTATCCTAGGACAATGAGATTCACATCTCCTTAAAGCAAAGTTATTCAAATTTGAATCAATTCTGTGTCCTGATGACTACAAAATAACTTCCGCACTGGAATAAACTGTCAGAAATGTTAAGAGTGAAGGTTATTATGTCTGATTAGCTTCCATCACTGAATAAGGTGATTTCTTATTCTGCAGAATACCAAAAAGAAGGATTTCTTAAACCTCGCTCTGCACATTGCTAGTCATTTGCAACTGCTCGCTGATTGCTCTGCCATCACGTCATTAAAGGGGTTTCAAGGAAATTTTAGGGGGAAGCAGCTCAAATGCAGTGAAAGAATTTTGCATTCAGATATACATTGTGAATGCACACTAGAAGTGATTTGGTGAAGAAGAAATGCAAACCTCTTAGACACGCACATCAACACACATAATGCATCAGGTGTCATCTCCCAGATGCACATAACAAGTTACAACTTTGGCATCAGAGGACCTACGGTATCAAACTATATTATAATGCATGATTCTAGTGAACATGGTCTCTCGTGGATCTACAGACATTTCACATAATATATGTCTGCTAAATGCCTAAACAATTTAACCTGATGTTGATCACAATGACTACATTCACTGTTAACATTGCACCCTTGTTATACCACAATGCTAGTCATTTTAAATAAGAATATGAAGTGCCATCCTCTTTTTATATTTCATTATATTCTAATTAATTGAAATATAGTCATTGTTCATGTACTAATACATTTATACTGTATGCAATAGTGATATTTTACTTTATTACACGGCTCTTCATAATGCTGCAGAATGCTCCATTCACTTGAATGGGCCTTCCCAACGTTTGGCGGTCTGCTAATTCTGAATAACAGACCGTTGCTAAGTAAAACAGACCGCTGTCAAGGAAAATGGGCTTTGTGCTTCTATTTCACGTCTTTCATATTACTGCGCAAGTAGTCCGGCCACTTATCACTTTAGAATACTCCGTTGCTAAGCTACGCGAGTTGACCTGCAGATACTTTGTGACAGACAGATTTCCAATACATCCGGCGCAATGGATGAGTTTAATATTAGTTTTAATATTACCCAGATTTCGATTCCTGGATGAAGGCTGAGTTGTCTTCACCAGTTAAGACAAGAAAAAGAAAAGAAAACAACACAGTGGAAGGCAAACAAGCGAAACGACACAAACATCTGGACGACAGAGACATAGACAGAATTGAAGAGAACCGACATGAAATCAATACACGGTATGGGCCATGTCAGTTTTCAAAGACTGGTTAGTGGAAAAAAAAATGTCGGTAGACTTTTCTGAATATAATGCCATCCATCGGTGCAAAATGCCAACGGAAAGACCTACTCAATTGCGAGTTACATGGCAATTAGGGCAGGGATATCTCGACATTTCACAACCCTTGATATAATGAACTGTGCCACGTTCAAATCAAGCAACGATGTTTTCAAATCTGTAGTTAAAGATCTATGGAAAAAGGGCAAAGACGTCAGCCAGCATCACCCCCCCCCCATCTCGACAAAAGACCTACAACTGCGCGTTGCGTCGGGGTCCGGTCCGCCCTGTCGGGACCTATTTCCCGACAATGACCGGCATTCTATACATTATCCCTTACATAATAGACATACTGTTGCGAAAGCTGTATGCACTGAATCACATCTGAGGAATGTGTGTCGCTAATTATAAGTGCTAATTCACTGGGGCCTGTAGCAATCTGCCCCCTTCAGCTGTCTTCATGCTCACAAGAGGGATCACTGCTGATCCACCAAGACAGACTCCACCAAGGCATCCCTCCACATCCACATCCACACAGATATAACCATACATCTGGAAAAATGAAACACCACTCCGAACAACACAGGGAGTGGGACTGAATATGCCCATCAGTGAGTTAGAAAAGATGCCCATTGGCAACTGCTTCTGGTCTTTGGAGACAAAGACAGAGATGCAACATTTTGGAGCAGCAGATTAAAGAATGATCATAACAGCACTGAGATATTTTTTCTGTTGTGTGCAATAGAACATGTGACTATATATGGGAATATACTGTAGGCCTACATTCTCAAGAAAACAGAAAAAAAGAAGAAAACAAAAACATGCTCCTCTGAGGGAATCTTTCATTTCTTTCTGTTTGCAGAGCAGTGACTTTGTTTTCTTATGGTTTACCTCAAAAGATGTTGTAAACAGCAGCTATGTGTCATGCCTTGTTTGGTTCATAAAAAAAGGAGCCCCTGTCACAGTTCCAGGTAGAGCATTTTTAAGATCCAGTGTTGCTCGAAAAGCAAAAATATGTATGTCCCCAAGAGAACTACCTGACTTTGAATTGGAAATGCAGGTTGTGCATGCGGGGAACCCTTTCTTTCAAGACAAAATATGGATAAGGTATCCCCCCTTTTTGTCATCTACATACATACAGTATATGTAAAATGTGACCATCAACACAGAGACAAACCACTTGTGAAACACTATCTGAGGTATAAACATTGATATTCATGAACTCAGCTACCACAATACTGTAAGCTGTTGATGCCTGAATAAGGTTGTATCTTACATTCCCTATACATATTGGAGTCCTTCCTCAACAGGACAGGTTTAGAGACATTCTGAACAATAGGTTCAGTTCACCAAAGGGGCACCGAAGGGGGGAGGGGGGGGAGTCACACTATTGTGTCTTTTAGTTAAAATACAATCGATGGTGCATGATCTTCTTTTAATAAATAAATAAATACGTTCATGTAAAAGTTCACAGACAACAATATGGCAAAAAAGGACACATTTACTTTGTTATTGCATAGGCATAGGTATACAGTTGAGGAAATAATTATTTGATCCCTCACTGATTTTGTAAGTTTGCCTACTGACAAAGAAATTAACAGTCTATGGAGTGAGTGGCCTAGCCAGTCTGCAGACCTTAATCCTATAGAAAATCTGTGGAGGAATATCATGACAATGCACATTCAAACCAAAAACTGAAAACCTCCAATCTTTTTGTAACAGGACATGTTAGTTCCAAGGCCACATACATTGTGTTCATTGTCAGTCCGTTGACAATTGAGAGGTTGCAGTGAAGGGAAGCCACACTCAATAGAATTGCAATAACAGATTCAACACATCAGTGGACTGTGCAGTCTTTCTGATTCGTCAAGCTGTGTATTTGTGAACAGTATATTAGCTACAGCGTATGATATATATATATATATACTGTATGTGGTGTGAGATGTTTTCTCCCAGTACCAGTATTTAACACTGAAAGGTTTAAATAGGAAAACAGATACCAGCAATATGACTTAGCAATATGTAAGGGATAATGTATAGAACGCCGGTCATTATTGGGAAAATAAGTCCCGACAGGGCGAACTGGACTTGTTCCTCCCTGAAGGGACTTATTATGACCGCCGCGCAGCGAAGCGGCGGTCATATAGGTTTAGTCAGATGTTTTTTTTTTTTTCGCATGTCCAAATTTCCGTCAATGATTCCCGGGACACTGAAAGACCGGGGTAGACGAAACTTGGTGGGCATGTAACCCCATATGGATAGCATGGAACCATCGTGTTTCGTTTTGATCTGTAGCTGGACTGCACCCCCCGAAAGGAGGGTAGGGCAGACACAGTTTTCTGTGAATATCTCGAGAACCGTAAGGTTTAGGAGGACCATTTTTTTTTGTATGTTGATCTCAAGGGGCCATGTCAACCCATTCCATAACCACTCATTTCATGTATAGCGCCACCTAGTTAAACACAAAAAAGTAAAAATGAGGTGTTTTCATCACAATATCTCTGGCTGACATGGTCATAACTGCACGAAATTGAAAGTGTAGGATCATTATGACACCCTCCGAATGCATGCCAAGTTTTGTGTACTTTCGTTCATGGGGGGCCTTACAATAAAACAATTTATGTGTACATTTAGTGACGTACACCAACAAAGATTCCCGGGACACTGAAAGACCGGGGTACACAAAACTTGGTGGGCATGTACCCCCACATGGATAGCATGGAACTGTCATTTTTCGTTTTGATCTGTAGCCCCCCCGCTGGACTGGACCCCCCGAAAGGAGGGTAGACCAGACACAGTTCTCTGTGAATATCTTGAGAACTGTAGGGCCTAGGATGACCATTTTTTCCGTATATTTGCCTCCAGGGGTCATGTTAACCCAGTTCATGTGCACACATGTGCACAAACAGATACACACACACACACACATTCACAGTAATCATACGTATGACCAGGGCCGGCCCGAGGCATAAGCAAACTAAGCGGCTGCTTGGGGCCTCCTGGCCACCAGGGGGCCCCCAATCGAGTTTCTTTTTTTTTTTTTTTACATAATAAATAACGTAAACAAGTGACATCAATGAATGAATAAATGAAACAATTAGACTGCATTTCCGGCGGGAACTGCAAAAGTGTGCTTGCCCTGGTCCGGTCACCAACATGAGCAGACAGTGGCATACGCTATGCTGAACCTGGCTTGATCCAAGCATTCTGACAGTGCCTTTCAGTGTTGGAGCAGTGGCAATACCGCAAAAGCTCTAGGAGAGGGCTATTCAACTATTGACTTGCGGGGTGAATGCGGCTCGTTGGATTTTACCTGTGGCCTGCTTTTGAATTTAGCTTCTATGACTAAGATCAAATCAATAAAATAAAACAACAGCAGTGATTGGCTGCAAAAATAAATAATGTCACGTGTCTTGCACCTCTCAAACTGGGCTATCAGGTAACCTAGAAGAATTGAAATGATGAAATATGACTAAGGAATTCAAATGCTGCTTGTTTGTCAGGATACTTTTTCACTGATTTATTTTAAAAATATGAGCTATGAGTGTGAATGTTATATATTCCATCCCCTAATTCTGTTTTACTGGTTTATTTGACAAATAATCTATATGGATTTGCTCTATAAAGACCTTATGTCTGTTTAGGATTGTTTTTCTGAGCCTATTGATGTATCTCAGAATAAAGTAATGTCCACAACATTAGCGATGGGTTTTTTTTGTGTGTGAATGTATTTTACTTAACTCATTAAATGTAGCTGAATACTCATGAACGCATGTCTCTAATAGCCACAATAGGAGTAATTTTAGCAACACCGTATTTTGTGTGGCCCATAACGACCCAGTGGATCATGAAAACGTGCCAAAATTCCCATTCCTTGCTTGATGTTGGTACATTAATCTCATTCAGATTGCCACTTATCTGTGATGTAAGAGTTCAGTATAGGTTTAAGGTCTGGGGCACGGATTTGACATCTGTGACTTCTTCATTGAGGACTTGCTTAGCAGCACTGTCCGCTTTCTCATTTCCCCTCAGACCAACATGGCCTGGGACCCAGCAAAAAACTACACTGAAGTTCTGGTTCTTTAGACGTTGTAGTTGATCAAGCTCAGCTTTGGTTGTACTTTTTGTGTGACATTAAAGCCTACTGGAAAGATTTTTAATTGCAATTTAATTGAATGCAATTTACTTTTACGATTAAATAAAATTAATTTATCCCTCTCACCCATAGTTTTCTATTTATTTACAAATGTACATAGGCCTACTGTAATTACATTTATACATAGTTATTCTACTGATCTTCATACTATTCATCCTGCACATAGACTTATTCTTACTACTCTTAAGTTGTTGTTTCTGCACTACAATGACACTGTTTCCACACTGCACATAGCTGTATGTTATGTACATTTCTGTTATATATTTGTCAAATTGAATATCCATAATTATTCTGTTTTATTATATTCTGTTAATACACTGCCTATATCTATATTATTATTTCTACTATTATACTGTTACTGCTACATCTACATGCATTATTCTACTTATTGTATGAGATAACTGCTAATACACTGCACATATTTATATTTAATTCATATTACTCTAAACCACCTTCTGTAAATCAACTGTATACTACTGTCTACATTGCACTATATTTCTTGACCTGTCTCTGTATATTTCATCACCTTTCTATACTTTGCATCACATTGCATGCATACTGTAGCTACATGAATCACAGCTAAGATCCTTGGTTGCTATGAAGGCCAGTCGTTCTAAATGGATGGTTGCTATGGCCAAAGGCCAGTTATCTCTGCCGTTGTCAAGTGGGCATATCCTAACTTTATCTTATTTTAAACATCTCTATTTTACTTAGCCTACTTCCATACAGTGAGTCCCATTAAGAAGTGGCCACTTCATTCGTGCTTACCGTGATTCATACAGCAGCATTATTAAATGAATCTGTCACCATATGCCTATGCCAACGTTTGCAAAGAGGAGAATCTTTTAATTTGATTCACAATGAAACGTTACATTTAATGTACATGTAAACAATGAGTAGGCTAGTTTTGGTTGTTGTTGGTGGTGTTACTGCATCCCTTAGTTATTATGCCTACAATGCAAAATTGTTCCCTCGTGATTGTTAGACGCATTTCAAAACATCGCGACGTGAAATGCCACCACAAAACATTGTTTGTGAATCGGTCTTATTAGGAGTCCTCGCTTAAGCTGTCACAGACTCAGGCGCTACTTAGGGCTAAAATGCTTCCTGAATTACTCTTAGTAAAAAAAAATAGGAGTCCTAAAGTTACGAGTGACGAAGTTACGAGTACAAGCATATCAAGCAACATACATCTCATAACGTTAACGTTACAGCAACATCTCCTCCCTGACATAGCTAGCTAGCTTCTAGCCACACAAGAAATGAATGGTTTTAAATCTCCGCTTAGCATTCTAATAACAGAAGGGGCACATTTATGTTGACCACTACAACATGACTCATTATGTCTGTAACTCTATAAAACACTTACTTTCATAAAGGAAGCACGCCATCCAGCACATACACATGGAAACCGATATTTTAGGTACTTGGCCACGAACTCAAAACGTGTCTCCCTGAAGCTCTTCTAGAATCTTTGCTCTGAAGGATGCGTTGCTATGGCAACATCAAATAAACGGACAGTCTTTTCAAGGTATTTCCTGCTTGTACTGTCGTCAAATCCATGCTTTGAGGAAAAAATTCTTTTTATCATAGTTCCCTCTTCAATGAGCGATTACCAGCTCGTTTTTGTAACAGAGATAGCTGTTTATTGTCCCTAGGTTTACAGAAACACCTATTCATATTAATACGTATGGAAATCAAGTTAACGCTGCCGACCACTGTTTGTCTATTACATGGCCCAGAATGCCTTGCATGTCTTTACAACAAAACAACACAGTAAAACCTAAATGCCCGTAAACATATGCATTTGCATACTTGTAACATTTTTAATAATACTCTCCCATCATGATATGTAACAATAATGAAAAATTTAATTTGAATACCGTCAATGTGAAAACAACTCTATTATGTAAGCTATATATAGCTACCGTTCTCCTTGCTATTTCAGTTCGTAAGTCCATACTATCCCATGGCAGAGCAAGGATTTCATGGTAGGGCAAGGTTGCCCAGAAACATTGTGGATACCCAGAGGCATTGATTGTGCTTACTCGGAAGGCGTTGTGATAGAAGGTGAATGGTGTAAAGGTGAATGGGGAGAGTTACCAAATACCTGTGGGTGGTTTGCCAAATCATGGAAACTTTTGAAATATTCCTTTTTTTTTTTTAGCTTATGCACCCTCACACTGGAGTCCCCAGTTCATATACAAAATTTGGTATCGATATGTGACAGTGTTCCTGAGATATGGACGACTTCCTGTTTCGGAGCTTCGCCGCCGATTTCGTTTGGCTGTGACGGGCAAACGCTTTCAAAAATCAAAAATCCTTCTAGTAACTTTTGTGAGGCTTGGTCCAATGATAATGTACGTCAAGTTTCGTGGCGTTCGGACCAAATTTGTGACCTGTGAAAATTTAGTTTCGCTTTCTATTCAATCCAATATGGCGGACGAACGACACGCCCACTTGACGTCATCTTCTCGAGCAAGTTACACCGGTACTGCCCGGACGTTTTAAAGTTGGAACGGTGTCTCTGTCTCAAAGGGCCTAGGCACAGGGAGAAAAAATTTAAGGGAGACGGGAATAATAATAATATTAATAATAATAATAATAAATATAACCGCAAGCGGTGATTTACGGGGTCCGAGCAAAACGAACATGATGGCATAGCTTTTTAGTTTTACATATGCTTTGATTGTTTGGGCACAATTGTTCAAAAGAAACGTGATCGGATTTCGGTTATCGGATTTCAGTTACCGGATTTCAGCTATCGGATTGGATCAAATCTTGAAAATGGGTTGTTCAAAGGGAAACAAGGATCCTGAAATTGGATTAGATCACATAATCTATTCTTGGTTTTGATCTGGATAAAACCTTCACTTTGTGTCGTTCCAAACTTTTGAGTTGGATTGGAATAAATTTGATGCATAAAATTAGGATTACCCTGTGCTGTAACATTATAGTGTGCTAACCTCCACAACCCAACAGTATTCTAACAATACTTGATTCTACAGGACTATTTATTTGTTGTGGATAAGATGAAGGGTTTGATAATGGAAGGCAGTGTTTCCCACAGAATTGAATTGTATTTGTGGCGGTGGGTTCTGTGTCGGAGTCAATAAGATAAAAAGCGTATAATTATACAGTTATACTTGCCTTGCACTACAAGTCCATATTGACAAGTAGCTGTAATGCTGTAATGTTATAGTGTGCTAACCTCCACAACCCAACAGCATTCTATTCTAGTATACTAACCTCCACAACCCAACAGTATTTTAACACTAATGCTTCAGGTGGGATTTGAACACTCAACATAAGGATGACCAGTACAAGGCATTATCCCACTAAGCCACTGTCAATCCTACATCTTTGCCAGTCACATTCACATGGTGAAAATGTGTATTGGTAAACACACAAGAAAAACTCCAAGTATACATTTGACAATAAAATGAAGGGCTTTCCTGAAAGAGAACACCTGAAAACGTTTGGAAATTCTGGGACAATTAGACATTTGTAGAGAAGAACAGTAATGGATGAAATATAAATATGATAGACTTAATGATGAAGGAAAAATAGTAAACAAAGAAGTTCCCCTATATGTCTTCGAGTGTGTCGGCATTCTGATTCTTGGCAACTAATGAGTGTGAATGTTGATTGCCTGATGTCATTCAGGTGCTGTTCAATGGTGTGACTCTTCAATAACCAATAGCATGTGCATCTTGAGCCTAAAGCTCTAGCAGGATTCGAACTCTCAACCTAACAAACACCAGCACTAGGCATTATCCCTCTGAGCCACTAACAATCCGACATATTAGGCAGTCACATTCACATGGTGAAAATGTGTGTTGGTAAACACACAAGAAAAACTCCAAGTATACATTTGACAATAAAATGAAGGGCTTTCCTGAAAGAGTACACCTGAAAACTTTTGGATATTCTGGGGCAATTTATAGAGAAGAACAGTAATGGATGAAATATAAATATGATAGACTTAATGATGAAGGAAAAATAGTAAACAAAGAAGTTCCCCTATATGTCATAGAGTGTGTCGGCATTCTGATTCTTGGCAACTAATGAGTGTGAATGTTAATTGCCTGATGTCATTCAGGTGCTGTTCAATGGTGTCAATCTTCAATAACCAATAACATGTGCATCTTGAGCTTCAAGCTCTAGCAGGATTCGAACTCTCAACCTAACAAACACCAGCAGTGTGTAATGAGTGTGAATGTTAATTGCCTGATGTCATTCAGGTGCTGTTCAATGGTGTGACTCAGAAGGCTCAATGGTATGGAGTGATGACACGGAGATGGCAGGTTTCGGTGCAACACAAGTTAACTTTATTTGAGTTTCAATTCATCTGTTCTTTTGTTCTTTACTTGTATGTGTGCTGCATCAAAGAGGAAACAAACAGAAAATGGAGTAATCAGTGAAATGGGGTAAATCAGTACAGATCCCAACTCACAAACAAACCAATTGACATTTGAACAATAAACTGAAATCATATGGCTATAAGGTACAACTAAACAATACTTGACATCCCAAGTCAACCAACATCACCTAATCATCTCTCACATGGGACTCCAACACACCAAACCAACAAACAAAGACCTTAACTTTACACATGATAGCAGAGCTACTCTACAAACTGATAAACATCACAAAAGTCATAGTGAGGGTGATTAAAGTGATGACTTACGTTAACTCAAAGACGCACACAGAGCAGGACACACTGGAGTGCTGGGTTGAGATGAACAAAAGAGCGAACTGAGGGCGAGCAAACAATTTATCCTGGTCTGAGCCCCTGCTCCGGAGCTACAGGGTTTCCCAGCGGGTAAACTTTGGAAAGATTTGCAAAGATTTGGAAAAGATTTTTGAAAGACTACAGTCTCAGACCCTCTCACATCTAAAGACAAGTAGTAGAGTTTTAAGTCACAGACTATGATTTTGCAATGACTAGGGATCTTGCAGGGTCACTATTTACAAGACTGCAACATGATTCCTTTAAATTATTACCCATTGTGCAATAGATAAACAGGAACTGAAAATTATAGCCTACTAAACTCAAAGTCGTATTTTCATGTTTCTGCAGCATTGTTTCATGCGTGACATCCTTAACCGATATAGAGTTGTTCTGTCAAGTGGAAGAGCCGACTAAATATGTATAAGAAATGACAAATATTATAAGAATAACAAATAATTATAGGCTACAGCTTATAATTATACAGTAATACTTGCCTTGCACTACAAGTCCATATTGACATGTAGCTGTAATGTTATAGTGTGTTATCCTCCACAACCCAACAGCATTCTATTGTAGTATGCTAACATCCACAACCCACTAATGCTTCAAGTGGGATTTGAACTCTCAACCTAAGGATCACCAGTACAAGGCATTATCCCACTGAGCCACTGTCAATCCTACATGTTGGCCAGTCACATTCACATGGTGAAAATGTGTATTGGTAAACACACAAGAAAAACTCCAAGCATGGAGGGGCGATTAGACATTTGTAGAGATGAACACTAATAGATTAAATATAAATATGATAGACTTAATGATGAAGGAAAAATAGTAAACAAAGAAGTTCCCCTGAATGTCATAGAGTGTCTCGGCATTCTGATTCTTGGCAACTGATGAGTGTGAATGTTGATTGCCTGATGTCATTCAGGTGCTGTTCAATGGTGTGAATCTTCAATAACCAATAGTATTCGAGCTAGAGCCTAAAGCACTACCGGGGATTCGAACCCTCAACCCTCAACCTAACAAACACCAGCACTAGGCATTATCCCACTGAGCCACTGACAATCCTACATATTGGGTAGTCACATTCACATGGTGAAAATGTGTGTTGGTAAACACACAAGAAAAACTCCAAGTATATATTTGACAATAAAATGAAGGGCTTTCCTGAAAAAATACACCTGAAAACTTTTGGATATTCTGGGGCAATTAGACATTTATAGAGAAGAACAGTAATGGATGAAATATAAATATGATAGACTTAATGATGAAGGAAAAATAGTAAACAAAGAAGTTCCCCTATATGTCATAGAGTGTGTCGGCATTCTGATTCTTGGCAACTAATGAGTGTGAATGTTAATTGTCTGATGTCATTCAGGTTCTGTTCAATAGTGTGAATCTTCAATAACCAATAGCATGTGCATCTTGAGCCTAAAGCTCTAGCAGGATTTGAACTCTCAACCTAACAAACACCAGCACTAGACATTATCCCACTCTGCCACTGACAATCATACACATTCAGCAGTCACATTCAAATGGTGAAAATGTGTGTTGGTAAACACACAAGAAAAACTCCAAGTATACATTTGACAATAAAATGAATGGCTTTCCTGAAAGACTACACCTGAAAACTTTTGGATATTCTGGGGCAATTAGACATTTATAGAGAAGAACAGTAATGGATGAAATATAAATATGATAGACTTAATGATGAAGGAAAAATAGTAAACAAAGAAGTTCCCCTATATGTCATAGAGTGTGTCGGCATTCTGATTCTTGGCAACTAATGAGTGTGAATGTTAATTGTCTGATGTCATTCAGGTGCTGTTCAATAGTGTGAATCTTCAATAACCAATAGCATGTGCATCTTGAGCCTAAAGCTCTAGCAGGATTCGAACTCTCAACCTAACAAACACCAGCACTAGGCATTATCCCACTCTGCCACTGACAATCATACACATTCAGCAGTCACATTCAAATGGTGAAAATGTGTGTTGGTAAACACACAAGAAAAACTCCAAGTATACATTTGACAATAAAATGAAGGGCTTTCCTGAAAGAGTACACCTGAAAACTTTTGGATATTCTGGGGCAATTAGACATTTATAGAGAAGAACAGTAATGGATGAAATATAAATATGATAGACTTAATGATGAAGGAAAAATAGTAAACAAAGAAGTTCCCCTATATGTCATAGAGTGTGTCGGCATTCTGATTCTTGGCAACTAATGAGTGTGAATGTTAATTGTCTGATGTCATTCAGGTGCTGTTCAATAGTGTGAATCTTCAATAACCAATAGCATGTGCATCTTGAGCCTAAAGCTCTAGCAGGATTCGAACTCTCAACCTAACAAACACCAGCACTAGGCATTATCCCACTCTGCCACTGACAATCATACACATTGAGCAGTCACATTCAAATGGTGAAAATCTGTGTTGGTAAACACACAAGAAAAACTCCAAGTATACATTTGACAATAAAATGAAGGGCTTTCCTGAAAGAGTACACCTGAAAACTTTTGGATATTCTGGGGCAATTAGACATTTATAGAGAAGAACAGTAATGGATGAAATATAAATATGATAGACTTAATGATGAAGGAAAAATAGTAAACAAAGAAGTTCCCCTATATGTCACAGAGTGTGTCGGCATTCTGATTCTTGGCAACTAATGAGTGTGAATGTTAATTGTCTGATGTCATTCAGGTGCTGTTCAATAGTGTGAATCTTCAATAACCAATAGCATGTGCATCTTGAGCCTAAAGCTCTAGCAGGATTCGAACTCTCAACCCTAACAAACACCAGCACTAGGCATTATCCCACTCTGCCACTGACAATCATACACATTCAGCAGTCACATTCAAATGGTGAAAATGTGTGTTGGTAAACACACAAGAAAAACTCCAAGTATACATTTGACAATAAAATGAAGGGCTTTCCTGAAAGAGTACACCTGAAAACTTTTGGATATTCTGGGGCAATTAGACATTTATAGAGAAGAACAGTAATGGATGAAATATAAATATGATAGACTTAATGATGAAGGAAAAATAGTAAACAAAGAAGTTCCCCTATATGTCATAGAGTGTGTCGGCATTCTGATTCTTGGCAACTAATGAGTGTGAATGTTAATTGTCTGATGTCATTCAGGTGCTGTTCAATAGTGTGAATCTTCAATAACCAATAGCATGTGCATCTTGAGCCTAAAGCTCTAGCAGGATTTGAACTCTCAACCTAACAAACACCAGCACTAGGCATTATCCCACTCAGCCACTGACAATCATACACATTGAGCAGTCACATTCAAATGGTGAAAATCTGTGTTGGCAAACACACAACATCAAGAAAAATCCTAGCATACATTTGACAATAGAATTAAGGGCTTTATAAAAAAGAGTACATATCTGAAAATGTGCACTGTTAATGGTATCCACTTAATGATGGTTGTATGGTTGTTATCCAAGAAAAAAAAATTACTCATATAGGAATATAGGTGATATAGGAGAAATGGGCTGAGTGGTCGAACTTTATTGGCCTATATCTCTGAAATGGAACAACGTATCCAAATTCTTTTGATAACTTTTGTGAGGCTTTGTCTAAACATTGTCTGTGAGAATTTTGGTGAAGATTTGATAATTTTTGAAGCCTGTGAAACTTTTTATGATGTTTGGCTTTTCTCTGAAATTGTGGCAAAAGTAAACATTTTTAGAGCATAAGACCAGGGTGAAAAAGATGCATCTGAATGTAGAGATTAATATGATGAAAGAATTTTGAGTCTAGGTGAATCTGGTAAGGAGAAATAAGCGTTTTTGACAAGAGCGCCACCTTTGGGTGCAGTACCCCAAATTTGGGTTATGGGTAGTGGGGGGTACTGGTAACAATACTTGAAAATGTCAAGTTTCTAGGACTTACGGTTTATAGGAATATAGGTGATCTAGGAAAAAAGGCCTAAGTGGTCTAACTTTATTGGCCTATATCTCTGAAATGGAACAAAATATCAAAATTCTGAGCGATAACTTTTGTGAGGCTTGGTCTAAACATTGTCTGTGAGAATTTTGGTGAAGATTCGATTATTTTTGAAGAGTGTGAAACTTTTTATAATGTTTGGCTTTTCCATGAAATTGTGGAAAAAGTAAACATTTGTAGACCATAAGACCAGGGCCAAAAAGATGCATCTGAGTTTAGAGATTAATATTCAGAAAGAATTTTGAGTCTAGGTGAATCTGGTAAGGAGAAATAAGCATAATTAACTTTTTTTTTCAATAGCGCCACCTTTGGGTGCAGTACCCCAAATTTTGGGTTATGGGTAGAGGGGGGTACTGGTAACCATACCTGAAAATTTCAAGAGTTTTGGAGTTACGGTTTAGGCTGCAGTATGACTTTTACAGAATTTTGGCCAAAAAATGAACGGTACAGAAACAATAGGGTTCCTGCAGCTACGCTGCTCGGACCCCTAATAATAAGAAAACTTAAGAAGAACAATAAGTGTGCTGCTTTGCAAGCACACTTAATTATCATTCAAATCAGGAAAATTATGATTTCATGATCAATATGCCTGCCTACTGCTACTGTATCTGCCAGCCTTTGAGTCACGCGCATAAAGTTGACACCTCGGTGGATAGACAATTCGTGCAGACACTGCAACAAGTTCAACAATCGGAAGAGACGGTAATGTTAAGACAAGTCACAAAAAAGGACGTATCCCTCTGGTGCCGAAAACAGAACGAAGAAAATGACAGAGGAGGAGAAAAACGAGCAAGATACAGGTATGTTTTGCATGATTATTTACAGTATGTTTTGTGCTTGAGGTAGCTAGCTAGCTGTCATGATCTAATATAAGCCATCACCAGAGCTAAATCTTCGCCATCAACAGAGAAATGTCTCCCATTAATATATATTTATCTAGATGTATTTCAGATGTCAAGGATATGTTGATAGTTTATTACTGCTCTATAATATGTGACATAGTGGTAAGTCTGATAGCAACAACAGACTAAGCCCAGGCTCCCAGTCCCAACCCAACCCACTGAATAGTGCGACTCTGGGCATCGGTAATGTTCCAGCTTCATAGGCAAAGATGGAACAGCAGTGCGCTCTGCTCTAAGATCTTTGGAGAGAGATGGTAGTGTTTGAGAAAATATACCATGTTGGGTGGGGAGACTTCTGTGATGAAAATAAACTTACATTTGATTAAGATAGTGGCAAGTGATGTAGCGGTGCTACCCTAATATTTAGGCTGCAGTAGATCACCATGTTAAGCGTTCACCATACTGCAATTAAGTATACTCTTTTGATTATGCCTCATTTGCCAATAGAATATGAATTGTTACATGTGGAATTGCTTGTTATTTGAGTGTAAGTAATGATAGCAAAATAAACTCATTCTGCTCGATCAACTATGCACTTATGCAATATTTTTTTTTTTTCAGAGACACTGTTGAAGTCCTTTGGAGCACATCTCTACCTCTACCTAACTCTACCTACCAGAAGGTGAGGTTTTCTTGATGGCAAATGGTTACATAGCCTGTTAATATGACACGACACATTTAACATTGTTTTTTTTTTTATTTATTTATGTATTTATTTAATCATTGCAGGTTCGTCCACTGCAGAGTTGCAGATGCCTAAAAACCAGGAACGATGTAGGAATAATTATCTATTTTTTGGGACATTTTATTTTTGATTATTAATGTTTGTCTATTTTGTTTTTATTTTGTAGTTGAAAATTGCTCATTTAATGCACATTTGCGGATTTGTTCAGCAAATCTGTTGAAAAACAAGTCATTAAACTGATGTACTTGTTTACAACAAATACAAATGCTGTTGTATTTTGTTATTTGTCAATACAACTTCAGTAAACCACCCTTAGTGCTTCACTTTGAATATGAATGTTTCAAATAAATCTGTGATTTTAGTACCCTCTAAGATTAAAAGGTGACAGGGTTGGTGTAAATAACAACTATATTAATACATTGGTTTACCAAGCACATGGGGCCAGAAGTCTAGATTGGAGCCCCAAAACATTTTTGGCATGTGAGCAAGGATGGATTACTGAATGAGCCTACCGAGCCCAAGAGGTCAAGGGACCCTGAACCCCAAGTAGTTGTGTGAATTCACTACCAATAAGTCAAAAAGCAAAAGGCTATGAATCTGAACAAATTTAGGTACTGCCCTTCTCCAGCTGACCATCCCAAAAATGCACCAGAATACAGGAAATCACATCTAACCCCCCCCCCCCCCCCCCCCCCCCCCCCACACACACACACACACACACACACCCGTTTGTACCCACACTTGCACAAAGAGGGTAGGGGGAGAGGGTCCTTATGCATCTGTGTCCAGGGGGACAGTAGTTCATAATCAGTCGCTGTATTAATACATAACCTCACTGTATTAATTTATAATATGACAATATAGTGTGAAGTTCCATTGTTCCAAGTTCCAAGTTCAGTAACCATATGTTTATTTTTATCTACAATCATAACCTGTTTATTATTATTATTATTATTATTATTATTATTATTTTGTATTTTCATTTATTTACTTATTTATTTATTTTTTGTCATTTATGTTTTTATTTTATTTTTTTGTTTTTATTACTGTTTATTTTATTTTTGAGCACCTTGGGTCAATAACATTGCGTTTAAGTGTGCTATATAAATAAATATGACTTGACTTGACTTGACTTGAAGTTGTCAATTATCGCCAAGCACAGGTGACTGCGTTGTGGGAGGGGGCCCCCAAATCAAATTCTGCTTAGGGCCCCCAAAAGGCTTGGGCCGGCACTGCGTATGACACATACTCACACAGTAGACATATGTACGCTTCCATGCACAGGCACATACGCAGGCACGCACACACACACACACACACACACACACACTCACACACAAACACACCCACACACATAACATAAACATAACACAAACAATCAAGAATTTCTCATAATTATGAACAGGCAAGATGGAGGTGGGGTTGTATAAAATGAATTTTACATGTGAAATCTATGAACTAATCATGTTTTGGTACTTGTTGTCTAGCAGATACCAGTGAGAATTGATTGTGGATAATGCAATTTAGTGAGACAGTTAGAATCATATAGGCCTTTCAGCGTGATTTCTTTTTGTGGAAAAAATGTGCTGGACTGGGCGGCGGTCATATTTTGTACCGCTCTGCGGTACATCTAGTTTTCCCAATAATGACCGGCATTCTATACATTATCCCGCTTATTACACGGCTACTTGCCAAAATGAAATAATAAACTCCCCACGATATGACTTAAGCCTACATACTCTAACCTATTTGTTTTCATTCATCGTGGCATTTGCTGAAACAAATAGTTCGCAACAACACACGCTGAACTTGAATCAAACATTCTTTAGAACACAGCTGATCAACCGTCTGCTTTCACTTTTGGATGAAGTTCCAGTCGTTGCGTAGTGATATGAAATACCTGACTTTTAAGCACAAACTCTGTTGCCATTGACAGCGGTCATTTTTCTTTTCAGAGGTCCTTTCCTAGGAAATAATGACCGCTAGAACTTTGGGAAATCCCATTCAAGTCAATGGAGCGTTCTACTTGCCTTTTTAAGAGCCGTGTAATATGTAGTAATAGTGAGGATGATGAGTATGAGGGTTTAGGGAAAGGTTGAGGCTCATACGGCTCAATGGACCAGCAGTTCCAAATTTAGCTTCTGCTACAAAACCTGCACACACGTCAAATGATTGCTCCAGGGGGGATTCGTGTTCAGGAGAGTAATGTTGTTAGGCTCCATACGAGCATCATGGAGATACTAAATTAGACTAGAAAAAAAAAAAATCAAATTTTGACCAGAGAGTGCACCTCTGCTCAAATGGAAAGCTGTCCGCTGAGGGATGAGCGAAGCACAAACCCAATTTGTCACTGCCAGCAGGACTGAGGGTATTGGCAGGCAGGTCAGCAGTTATCAGTTTGTGGCACATCAAATTCTCATCGCGGCTCTCGAGATGATGCTCTGTCACCTCGCATCGGAGCAGTGGATCAATGGGCAGTCAAAAGAGGCCAACCGAATAAAAAAAGATGCACAAGAGGTACTTTTTATTACACAGGCCTTGTTATATTGTACACAACATTCAGTATGGTCCCCTGGGTACGTCAGTGCACTGACTGTACAAAATCCTAACCCTCGAGGCCCCCATTTAGGGATCTATATTCATGACATGACGTATGTAAACACAAGGTATTAGTGGGCTATACTTTTTCTTGCCTCTATCTTTCAACATGCACAAAGATACAGTTAATGTATGACCCCTTTGCCCCCAAATATGATTCGATAAATAGCTTTAAGATCACACATACTCGAAATACTTATCTGCAATGTGTCCTTTAAACAAAGGCGCGGGAAGGGAGGTGCTGAGGGTGCTGCAGCACCCCCTGCTGGCAGGAGATAGATTTTTTAAAAATATTATAGGCCTATATATTTTTAAATAATTACTAATTCGCTGTCTGACATTATTTATATTTTTGTATGTGAAATGATGAGTCAAATAGCAAAAAAGGGTTATGGATAGGTTCGAATATAGGCTACTAAAAATTAACAGTTATAGAGATCAACGTGAACGTGAGTCACTGTAAGAATCGTATAGCGTGGTTTCATCTATGTAATAGCGATCAAGTGTGTGGGCCTACGGTTGATATAGGCCTACATATTCTATGCGATTTACACGTTCAAAAAAAACATGGATAAGCTGAAAGAAACTTTAATTGTGTTTTACAGTTTTGCAAAAATAATAAATGCATAGCTAGTGAAATCATTTCACTATCCTAGTCGCTAAGATAGAAATTATTAGGACACATACTTGCTGTGGGGGGGAATCGTCAGACATCCATTATTTTTGTTATTCAGCACCCCTGGTCAAAAATAGGTTCCCGCGCGCCTGCCTTTAAATACAGCTTTTGTATTCTCAGTAAATTTTATTCCATGAATTGAGTAAGATTGAAGACTAATAAATTATTAATAGGACAAGTAATAATCAAACGCTTGATAATCAGAATGACCTTAAAACTAGCGTGTATGCAAACTCTTGGTATTATTGTGGGTTAGAGGCACGTCCACACGTCCATGCCCCACTGTCATGTATGCCGTCTCTGTGTTTGTGTTGTCACAGCTTAATTTGTGCTCTCTTAAGAATCCGTTCATCTTTCCCTCCCATCCCCATCTCTCTTACCTCGCTAATTTGGCGCACGCGGCTAATTACGCTAACGGTTTTCTCTCCTATCACCGACTCTAGCCCACAGGTCCAGTATTGATTCTGAGGGCCATGACACTGGCCACTAAGTACCTATCACCCCATGTGACAGGAAACAGAAGACACACCTGTTCACGTGCAATCAGTAGTCTTCTACACCCACTGCCCCCAACCCCACTCCACAGCACCCAAGTGATCAATTCTACATGGGGGTTTGGTAATGCCTCTGTTCTCTCCAGTTATTGAGAGAGTAAATGCTCAGCTGGTAAATGCTCAGCAAGAGCTAACAGCATTTCCTTAACAGTTATTACAGTAGTCTTTATTTCATTAAAACTATGTAGGGACCAGGTTTAATAGGTTTCTGCAAGGGAATTCATGGTAACATAATAAATAGCAAACTAGTAATTACCTAACCCTTTGTTAATATTTGTTAATTGTTACTAAAATATCTATTTGGCACAAGTTAATAGTTTTTTCATCATTAATTAAATATTAGTTGTTTGCATAAAATCTGTATGTTAATGTTTTAACAAATCTATTAACTAATATTGTATTAATATATGTTAATAGTTAACTAAATATTTTTTTTTCGCACTAATTAACAGTTATTTCAGTTATCATTTAAATGTTAAATGTTTATTTACAAACTATATGCTAATATAAAAGTTAATGACATATTATTATTTATCTAGCTTTTCTGATTAGCTTTGTGGAGAATTTATGGAATTTATGGTTTATGGCTTTATGGTCTTGTGGGGTGTATAAGGCACCCTACTGCCAGTTGGTTGTGTGAGAGTTTGCGCTCCTCTTCTTCCACTTCATCCTTATTGGATACCTCTGTGGTTGGCTGTCCTGTAATTGGTGACTCTCTGTCTAGTGTTTGAAAGTAGTGTACTCTTTGCCTTTGGAAGTACTATTTGGTTGCTGCTTGAATTTGGTGAAATTCAGGGGAGGGGGTGTAACAGAGTTAGAAATGTAGTTTAGTGTTTGTATGTGATTTTCGCCGTAATTAAGCAGCTTTATTGAGATTGGTGTTTTGGAGCCCCCTTTGGAGAAACGCTATACTGCAGCTCTGCTGCGTTTTGTCCTTGTATTTTGTCCTTGTATCCAGAAGCGTATGCTTTGCATTGCGTAGGTTGACTGTATAAAACTCTCCTCACTTTGTTTTAATTTTGTAACTGTAAAATGTTGTTTAAGTTGAAAACTTTGATATACCACCTGTATTATGTTACTTTACATGTATTGTTTTGGGTGCAATTCTAGCAACTTAGAGAACGTTTATTAATGTTTTCATTATGATTAGGAGTTCATACACACTGAGTCTAACGTGACTAGCTGTAAACTCCGCTAGCAACTTTCCATGCATTCAGTGTAGTTTAGCTTAGTGTGCATGGAAAGTGCAATTCTAGCAGGAAATGAATGTACATTTAGTTTAGCATTATGTTTATGCATTAAACACATGTTTGTGCCTGTGTGTGTGTGTGTGTGTGAGAGACAGAGGGAGAGAGAGTGTGTGTCTGTGTGTGTGTGTGTTCAGAAACACAACAAACAGCACTGATTGAAACTGGAGTGAATCCTCTCCACAACCCCCATTCCCTTCCCACTGGTAAAATGGGCCCCCATCAGAATGAGCCCAATGGCATTGACAGCCATTTTAACTGCACACGCACGCACGCACGCGCACACGCGCACACTACTCTTTCATAAACACTAGTGACTGGTGTGCGCTGATGTGGCTTATATTTTATTTGACAATCTCATCTTTGGTCCCCATTTACAGATGCTCTAAGCAACATCTGAAAGCACACCTACATAGAGAGAGATTAGTGCATTTGTTAATCTGGTTGTACATTTCCCTCAAGGCTTGCATGAAATCAACCTTATTTCCAAGACTTTACTGTATGTATAATGTGACATTTGCAAATCGTAAGTGTTTTAAACTCAGCCTTTGCTAATATGGGTGTGCATGTGAGGTAGAATCTTCACTAGATGCAAAATGGATGCTGATGATGGGGCAGCCGTGGCCCACTGGTTAGCACTCTGGACTTGTAACCGGAGGGTTGCCGGTTCGAGCCCCGACCAGTGGGCCGCGGCTGAAGTGCCCTTGAGCAAGGCACCTAACCCCTCACTGCTCCCCGAGCGCCGCCGTTGTTGCAGGCAGCTCACTGTGCCGGGATTAGTGTGTGCTTCATCTCACTGTGTGTGCTGTTTGTGTTTCACTAATTCACCGATTGGGTTAAATGCAGAGACCAAATTTCCCTCACGGGATCAAAAAAGTATATAATACTGATTACCATTTTATTTTATCACAATACAGATTTTAATAGCATCACAGGTGAACTTAACTGCATCCCTCTAGGTTATGGAGATGGCCACTTTCCATGGGGATGGTTCTGCTCTGTTATTGTTGATCTTGAATAGGCCTTATATCTCATATCATATCATATATTGTCTATTGTGCTCCACTTGCCACATTCATGTCTAAGATAGAATACAGGCTGACTTCTGAGTCAAATGAGTCATGAGCTAATAAATAAATACATACATACATAAAATCCAATAAAATATGAACTAATGCATGCAGCTGCTTCATTGTTCCTATCTCCATCTATCTAACATGAGTGGGGGCATGCCCACCTTCCTAAATACCAGGCTCAATATATGGGCTTATAATTGTATGGAGGCATGTGAACCAAGTGTACGGCTGCTACATTTCACATTTCGACTTTGACCATTAAACAGTCGGCAAATCTATGAAATCAATAGCGTCAACCATCAAGCTCTACTTTTTAAAGTTATTATGACCGCCGCGCAGCGAAGCGGCGGTCATATAGGTTTAGTCAGATTTTTTTTTCTTTTTCTTTTTTCTTTTCTTTTTCGCATGTCGAAATTTCCGTCAATGATTCCCGGGACACTGAAAGACCAGGGTAGACGGAACTTGGTGGGCATGTAACCCCATATGGATAGCATGGAACCATCGTTTTTCGTTTTGATCTGTAGCCCCCCCGCTGGACTGCACCCCCCGAAAGGAGGGAAGGGCAGACACAGTTTTCTGTGAATATCTCGAGAACCGTAAGGTTTAGGAGGACCATTTTTTTGTTGTATGTTTGCCTCCAGGGGTCATTAACCCATTTCATGTGCACACATGTGCATAAACAGATACACACACACACATATACATTCACAGTAATCATACGTATGACACATTCTCACACAGTAGACATATGTATGCATGCATGCACATGCACAAACACACATACGCAGGCAAACACACAAGCACGCACACACACCCACACACATAAAGATAAACGTGTACACGCACACATGCACACAATTCAAGAATTTTTCAGAATTATGAACAGGCAAGATGGGGGTGGGGTTGTATAAAATGAATTTTACATGTGGAATCTATGAACTAATTATGTTTTGGTACTTGTTGTCTAGCAGATACCAGTGAGAATTGAGTGTGGCTAATGCAATTTAGTGAGACAGTTAGAATCATATAGGCCTTTCAGCGTGATTTATTTTTGTGGAAAAAATGTGCTGGACTGGGCGGCGGTCATATTTTGTACCGTTCTGCGGTACATCTAGTTTCCTTAGATGTGGACATATCCAAAGACACTGCGTCTGCGTTGAGCACATAGGCAATGATGAGCGGAAGGTGTTGGCAAAAATAAGAAAATTGTCCCTCAATTGTTGTTGAGGGAGCATATTAGATATGTTTGACTGGATTGGAGAGTAGGTTCAGAGAAGCCGGTAAGTGAGAGGACTAGATAACATAGACAAATTTGATGGAAATAGGGAGCTTTGGGCTTTCTATTTTCAATTTCAGGGGAATATCATATTGATTTTCTCCTCAGAATGTGGTTTCCGTCAAAGGAAAAGGAAATAGAAATGGATAGCATTGATGTGGAATAGGGTGCATGCACACACAAACACACACACACACACACACACACACACACACACACACACACACAGACACATACACACACACACACACACACCCATACACACGCACACAAAACCACTTTGATTGAGTGCCACTGCAAATCATGATGACTTATCAAAAAATAAAACTCAGGACAACCAAAGACATCTGGAATGAACCTCTGCTTTTCTCACTTACGGTTCTCTCTCTCACTCTTTCTCTCTTTCTCTCTTTCTCTCTCTCTCTCTTTCTCTCTCTCTCTCTCTCACACACACACCCTTTCCTGAAATCATACATTACACTCTGCCCTGCTGGTTTAAAAGCAGTCAGTATAAGCCAGAGGAAGTTGACCTCGTAGGTCTCTAATCAATGTGGATGCTAGCGACTCTATTCATCAACTTAATGTCTGAATATATATGTTTTAAAACACCAAATGAGTTTCTGGTGCTCTTGTAGTTCAGCTGAGAGAGGGTGCTTACAAGCATTAAGGTCATGGTTGTGAATGATAGCCAGAGATTACTTAACCACTACACTACAACTACTACAATTCATTTCTTCACTGTGCTGTAATTCACTCCAATTCTCAAAGCAGTTTGTTAAAGATCTCAGCACCTTCCAACTCCCTGGCTGATCAGCAGCCCATTTGAGCCCGGTTCTGTGAGTGCTGGACTGGAAATCATTAGACCCCTTTGGGGCCTGGTTCTAATGGGAGTGCTGGACATGGGAATCTCTAGACCATTTTGGGGCCCGGTTCTAATGTGAGTGCTGGACATGGGAATCTCTAGACCCTTTTGGGGCCCGGTTCTAATGTGAGTGCTGGACATGGGAATCTCTAGACCCTTTTGGGGCCCGGTTCTAATGTGAGTGCTGGACTGGGCCAGGCGGGCAGCTGCTTATGAATGCTTGACGAGTGCCGAGTGGGATAATGGGCTCCTAACAGCTCAGGCATTCTCAACGACGCTAATTACGCTAATGAAACCTAATTAG
>NW_027468718.1:18757807-18870307 GCF_046254945.1 Alosa pseudoharengus | reverse complement strand
AATATGAAAAAAAGAAATTTTCATCTGATTTAACGGAGAGAAGTGCGATAAATGGCCTGAGGCCGCCACACAGAGCCGGGTGTATTTATTCCAGGTCTAACAGGGTGGCAAAGCCGAATACCAATGTTGCAGCCAGAGAACAGCAGTGATGTGAGATCCCGTGTTGACACTGTATGCATATATAATCTCTGAAGCATTGCAAGAATGCTTATGAGCTCTGCAGCTATGGCACTGACAAAATATATAGTGAAAAACACACAGAGATAGAACAATATCAACTTTCACATTATTATTATCATCATTTACATGATTTATTGTCAAAATCTTTTATTTAATGCTTGATATAGTCTGACTTTTTTTTGTATACCAGTGTTTAAGGTGTTTTTTTTTTTTTACGTTAAGGAATAGCCTTTCTCTCTTTTGAGAAGCTTTCCGTCATAGTTAGTAGAGCAGATTCTCCAAAGTGAGAGAAGAGAGCTTCTCCAGCATCCTCAACCTCAAGCACACAAACATGTTGAGACGGTTTGTTGCTTTTTCCTCTCTTTCCCCCTGAAGGCAGATGTTTTCAGACTGCAGACTCACGACAGTTTGTTTACTTACCAACAGACCGGGAGTGGTGACAGCGATTACACTCAAAGATGCCACAGTAGAGTGGCTGCAGTGCACTGTGAGAAAGAGACAAACGTCTGTGCTGCGCTTTCTTGACTGGTTCACACGGTAACAGGCACCACGGAAACACATCCAGCCTCTCATAACTCACTGCACTGACTGACTGACTCCTGCGGCCTCGTGTGGAAGGGCATCAGGTGTGGAGGTGTGGAGAATTTGGAGCTTGCATCATGCCACGTCACGAGCAAGGACAAACATGCGGACGGTTTCCCATTGAGCTACTTTGCATATAACAATCTGGACAATCTCCTTGGTAACCATCTGGACAACACAGCATGGTGCGCCAGTGCAGGTGGGACGTTCATCTGAGGTTATTCAGCATATTTATCCTCCTGCCCTGTCAAGTCACTGTCTCGATCACCTGAAGAGCGCATTCATTAGCTAGAAGGGCTTCGGCGAGGGTGATTCATTGATTGTGTATTATATGTTGCGTAACAATGCATGAGGGTCCTTTTGCTCAAACTGCCAAGTGAAACATCTGGATGGTTCTCCAAGTTGCGTCTCAACAGTAATGAAGGGACGCTTGGAATAACAGCCCATGGAAACCTTGCTGTGATGTTATAGACACATGAGAGCCCAGAGGTATGTGTGTCTGTGTGTGTGTGTGTGTGTGTGACTGAAATTTATTTACATCTACAATTTGGATTTCTTTGAATTAACAGATTCAACTTGCCCCGCGTCTCTGCGCAGACACACACACACACACACACACACACACACACACACACACACTTACACACACTCACACACACAGATTCATACACATGTGGAATTTCTCGTTTTGTTCTCGGGGGTGGTCAGAATACTCAGGGATTTAAAGAGTGCTTGCGTGGTCCATCCCCTGAGTCCAGTGGCCATAACAGGGATTGATTAGCAAGGGCCCGGGGGTCAAGTGAGCGGAGCCCAATGTGATCATTTTGTCGTGTATGCTGATTGATCTCCACATCTGAATAATTCAGCTCCGTCTCCAGGTTTTCAGGCTATGCCATTTGCACTGAACAGGTCAGCAGTGCAATGGCTATGAAATGTTTCACAAGGCCAATTGTCATTAATGTAATGGAGTTTTGTCACTGATATTTATGTGGGCCGACTGTGTGAGTGAAGTGAAGGGATAACTATCACACAGCCGCTTACAGTAATACTGAAAACGATCCACAACTGGTGTCTAGGACCAGAAAGTCTCGTGTTATTGTGAAGGGGTTATTTGGGTTGCATATTATACATTGTTAGAGGGTTTGTACATCAAGGGAACCAATGTACTGAGGAGAGAAACACTCATTTGAAATGATGCCACTACCAGCTCACTGAATTGCGGCATAGTGTGTCAAACAAACCAGAGAACGATCTAGAAAATGATTCTGTAAAACAGTGTACAGATGGGAAGCCACATCAGTATGCATTGCATTATGAACTAGTACCTGTCAGGCCTTTGAAAGGATATTTTTATCTATTTAAAACGTTCTAATGATCAAATTGCTGAATCTTGGTGAAGGATCACATTTCTGTTTGCTTAAACAGAAGATCATTTCCTTACTTGAATGCGCCTACTATAAAAGGTTTTTCACTGGTGGCGGCACACACACACACTCATACGTTCTCTTTCTTGGGGCGAGAACTAGAACTGCCTGGCCTGATTTCGCTCCAAAATGGGATGGGAGTACAGAAGTGGCTCTCCTGACTGCGGCGGTGACTCTCTCCACATGATGAAGCGTGTCTGGCCTCTAAAACCATCCCTTTTTCTGTCAGGCCTCCCTCCATTTACCCTTTAACAGTGGCCAGGAATACGTAGCCGCAATGATCGCACAGTGGCATAAATTAGGTTTCTTATCAAAAGTGAGCTGAGTGGTCTCTTCCGAGAGAGCTAGCCCTTCACACAATAGTCGCAGGACTCGATGACCTTTAGATCAAAACTTTAATTTGAAAACATTCCAAAGGAAAGCGATTGCGAAAGGCTCGGAAAAGCAACTAAGGAATTCAAATATTAGGGGATTTACTCTTTTGCATTCATGTCTGCCTGAAATATACTCAAGATAGTTTGATGTATTCTAACTTCCCAAATAATGTAAAAAACTGGCCATACTTTCCTTGCATGTTATTGATGGTGGAACGGTGGAAGCTGGGAACTACGAACATGTGTAATGAAGTGATGCTGCATTGTGTCGTTTTTTTTAACCATACAATTCTACATATACAAATAGGTGGAAAATAACCTCTCTCTCTTTCTCTCTCTTTTTCTCTCTCTCTCGCTCACTTTGCCTCTCTGTTCCCTCACTGAAAATAACTGCCATTTTCATGCAATCAATATCTGTGCTGGCTCTCCTGGGTAGAGTGGGCTGGGGGATGGGGGTGAGTGTGGATGTGTAATGACTGAGATCACAGGTTACCCCACCGGGCAGCTAATCCAGCGGGGGTGGGGGGGGATAATCACCCCGCCTCGCTCTGCCGTAATGGGGCCGCGTGGTGAGATCACACCCTGGCCTTGCCTACACGAGGGCCCCAGGGAGGCGTACGGATGGCGCACGCCAGGTCAAGGTCAAGACGACAGGGCTCTCTACGGAGTCACGGCAGAGAGAAATGTGAGGAGTGCAGATTTTCTTCTCGACAAAGCAAAACAAGACCAAGTCATGTTCGTTTCAGTTGCAGTCTTTTGAAGGATTGATCTCCTGCACTAAGAAACAACTTCAGAGACTTGGACCCCTTTTTCACAACATTTTTGACTTAGAATTGTGCAGTTGTGGGGCTCCTCGCTACATACAGTACAAATAACTGGCCATTATACCTAATATCTGGTGCCTGGTGGCATTCTCTACCAACCAGCACTTCAGGGCCATTCCTTTGGTATTTGGGGAGAGAAGGAAGACTAATAGCCAAATCTGAACCCACTGGGGATGTTAATCCAATTTGTTTTTGCAGTCAGCACCCATCTAGGGACCATCACCAAACCACAGGGAGGGGGCTGCCACGTCCGGCATGCCAAGCAGTGCTCCGTCTGGGTGCTTCCAGTAGTGCTACACCAGGCGCTCACAGGATCACAGGATGGGAGAAGTGTTCCCAGGGCAAAAAGGGTTTGCAAAGGTTTTCTTTTTGAGTGGTTTTCACTCCCCTGGTTGAAAAGTCACTTTGATGAGGTATTTTTGGTTGAAGATTCATTTTGCTTCTGGCAAGTATTTGTTGATACATTATTGGAAATGCATATAAATTCCGAGGGCACTTGCAAAACACTTTAATTCAAACAACATGGTGTGATATGAAGTACAGTTACTGAGATATACATCACGCATGCATAAACTACTGTAATGGCAAATTCTAAACATAGAATGGGAACGCCAGAAGACAAGGAAATATGTATTTGGGTCAGCGGTGATTAGGTAACAGGTAACAAATGACTCCATCTCTCCACAGATCAGGGCTGTGCATGTTTTCCTAAATAATCTGAAAAAAGTGTGCTGAGATATCGCAAGAACATACAGGTGCACCCGGCGAGAGATGATGAACAGCTAAACATCGCAGGCCTTTTTAAGTCTCCACTATCTGAGGAATACAAAGTGAGAGTGAGCACAGAGCACCACAGGGTTGGCATCTCAGCATGTAAAACGGCTAATAACTCAAGAGAAACCGGAGGAATATCTTAAAAGGGTGGTTCAGGATTTTGGACATAGGACCTCATTTCCAAGTAAGCAAGTGTGATATTTATCAGTGGAGACCGTTTTCAACACGTTTCATCCAGTACTTCTAATTGCAGAGTTCGCAGGTGCTAGGCTAGCGCAAGTCAACGGTATGTGCTAGCCTGCCACTAAAAACAGTCTTACCCACTCCAAAGTACACCCGAGGCAAATAAATTATAACGCCAGACTATCGATGTAAATGTCTGTTTTGATAGTGTTATTTCTAACGCTATTCTATCCTTGCATTTCAACGATCGCATTACATTTTGAGGGACTAGTTTCTTAGCAGCGGCGGAATTATACTGGCTCTGGTTAGTAGTACTGCGCTGAAAAGTAAACAGTAAAGCGCACTCCAATGGGGATACCTAGTAGTAGCCTTGGTAATATCAGTCCGCCGCTGAGATGCAAAATGACTACTACCAACTTCAGGGACCAAAGTATAACTATTGCAACGCGATGCGAGGGTAGTTGTATTTCTCACACTATTCTATCAACACAGACATTTACATCGATTGTCTGGAATTTGCCTCGGGTGTACTTTGGAGTGGGTAAGACTGTCTTTAGTGGCAGGCTAGCACATACCGTTGACTTGCGCTAGCCTAGCACCTGCGAACTCTGCAATTAGAAGGACTGGATGAAACGTGTTGAAAACGGTCTCCACTGATAAATATCACACTTGCTTACTTGGAAATGAGGTCTTATGTCCAAAATCCTGAACCACCCCTTTAAAGCTCAGAAAGGGAGAACATGCTGTTAGCATGCAGTTGATACATCGCTCGCCTCCTAGAGGTGCAGGCTTAAGCGATCAGCTGTCTGTGTGTGAAAATCTCAAACAGAATAAATAATTTAATTACTTATTATTATATTATTATAATTAACACCATAATTTAATTTCTACTGTGATTAAATTAGTGTTCCAAGCCTTCTCACACTGTCACATGGTTCCTTAAGATAACCGTGCAGTCGGGACATCTGAAAAACATTTGTCCACTTATTCCCTGGAGCAGATGTCTCCGAGGGTGCTGATGTCCCTCTCCGCCTGGCCAGTGAAGGTGGAAACAGACAAGGTGGTGATTATAAACCTAATGGCCGAAACTTAAATGGCCGTTCAGCTCCGGCACCGGTAAGATGTCCCATCAGGGCTCCTGCTAAAATCAGATGGTCATAACAGAGGGCTCCTGAAGGTGGGGGAAACCTATAACGGTGATGTCGGCCCTCTCCTGACAGATTAGCATCCGCCGGCGAAAACACATTTGGCAGAGTGTGATTGCACTATCAAACAAGCTTTTAATGAAATGATTGTGAATTTCGGATGAGAGCAGAGTTAAGTGCCATTTACTAAACGCTATTGCTGTGTCTCTGTGGCTTGTCTGACAGTCAGACCAGGTTGGCTGAGGCTGAGCTGTACCGTCAGCGTCGGACTACACCCGTGGTGTGCCACAATTTTCAACAATCTCTGGGTGTTAACGAGATCATGGTTATTAGGCAGGAACTATTTGTGTTGACATGGAGCAGATAGCGCAAGACAAATGCCAAGATGAAGGGAGCCTAACAACGAGGCAAACGTGTCTTAATTCAACACGACTAACATATGCAAAGACATGCACAGAGGAAAATAAATCACAAATGAGTTCAGTACAAACAGTGAGGCAAATATTGTAGCTAGCATTGTCTGCGCCGCTTTAGACATCTGTGTCGGCCACAGGAAAGAATCTGCCCCAGATCTGGAACAGAAGACAGGTCTGTCTGCTATCTGTGCGTGTTTGAATGTTATTGCGAAACATTAATCCATGTCAGAGCACTAGTGCCTCCTGGGTCTTTGCGTGTGAGTGTTGTGGCCAAAAGACAAAATTGCCATTAGAACATTCTTGAATTTGCATGAAAATGCAAGATTGTGATACCCTGGAGGCATGGACAAGACTTGTGGGAATGTAGTTGATAAAATACATATAATATAAAGGACAAACAAATGGTTCCAATCTCATTTGTTGGTAAAGGGGCAAAATCAATTTGTTTCAAAGCAATGTAAAACTCAGAATAGACATGGACTAATTACAACATATTCAGATCGACTGTATCAATAGTAAAATAACTGTTGATATGAGGAGGATCTGACATTCTCATTCACTTTTAGAATTTGTCAGTGTTTCTGGCTTTTATCATTCTTTCCACAATGCTGAGATGTGATGTTTGTGTGTGTGTGTGTGTGTGTGTGTGTGTGTGTGTGTGTGTGTGTGTGTGTGTGTGTGTGTGTGGAGAAAGATTGAGAGAGAAACAGGGAGAGAGAGAACCGAAACCAGCTTGCTACCTCACTGCAGTGGTTTCTAATTCTTTTCCAAACTGATCACACCCAAATAATGAGTGTGGACATTGTCCAGCACTAGGCTTCGTTTCAATTCATTCCCACTGTTTCCACTGGGGAGAAAACGGTCTTGTTCTCCTGAAAGATCACAGCCAGGTAATGAGTATTCAGCTTATGCCTTAATAATATGCAGATTATGTCTTTTAGGCATCCTCTGAGTAACCTTTGTGATCCGCTGATAGATCTCCCCCTCCTCTGCTTAAGCCCCTGGTGTGTAAAGAAACAGGTCATGGCTGTCACCAAACACACTCAGCCTGCACGCGTGTAAATTAATGGCGACCGAGCAGCGGGACAAAGAGAGTGCAACAAAAGGGGATTTTTTTTTGTTTTAAAAATGACCGCCGTGATTTATTGGTGGTTTTAGACTGCAGCCCCCTGAGTTAAACTCCAGTAAGACTTAAAATAAATCAGACCCTCCTCCACACACACACACACACACACAGACACACACACACACAGACACACACACACACACACACACACACACACACACACACTGAAACAAACCAGCCCAGACAGGCTAATAAAGCAGCCTTGCAGGCCCTGCAGCTTCCAATACGTTAAATTAAGCTTTGACATGACTATTCGCATGCCATCTAGTCCTCCTGTAGGTGAAAGCTAGGATATTACTGGCAGAGTCAAGATTATGGATTTCTTTCCCATGGAGATGCAATATTCATCATTATAACTCACACTAGAAGACTGTAACTTGCTTCAGGAGAAAAGTACCTGTTAAATATGTAAATGCAACTGTAAATAATACGGGATATGTGTTCAGAATGATGTAGAAAGGTGTACAGTCATCACATAATCTGTATGTTTACAGTGTTTTGTTTTGGTTTTTTTTTCATGTGCTGACAGAATTTGACATTGACTGGATTTATTACGAGCTGCTACTTGAGAGCAAGAGAGAAACAAGGGAACATTTTCAAGATGTCTGAAACAGTTGCATACCCTCGCAGAAGCGGGCGACAGGTCCACATATAACAAGTTACCTGCACGAGACGTGATTTTCCCACCTTTTTTGCCGCCTGCAACACGCATTCTCCGCGCCTGAACATTGAGCACAGCGGGTGGGAAATTTAATTAGTTTTGACTGTTGTCTCGTCGCAACCGAGCCCAGCTAATTCACCTGTGTGCTCGCTCACCTGTGATCTCATCTAGTGTTGTGGCGTGTGTACATGCGTGTGTATGTGCCGGTGGTCAGAGATGATTGCTTCAAGCAGCTCATGCGGGAGATTACACAGTGTTATGCAATGGTGCAGATGAAATTTCACTCCAAATAGGTTTATTAAAAGCGATATGGTGGCTACTTTGAAGAGGTTTTCCCCTTACACTGTAATTGGCTATTTCTTTTGATGTGAGGGGGTTAGTTATGGTTAAATATTTGGAAGCAGTTGTTCACCTACAATCGTCAGGACCTTTTTTCATCTTTATTGAACTGATCTTTAATCTCATCAGCATATATTGCTCAGGCATCTTGTTATCTCTTTGCACAATGCTCATTTCATCTGGCAGGATTGCTGGTTAGTTTGTATTGAATTTACAGATTTTTTCAATCGCTAACAAACGCTTACCCATACTTCAGATACTTTTTCTAAACTCTTAACAGAGACTCACACCTACAAAACACAATTGGCCAAATGCATAATTTTCTTCTCAAAAACACATTTTCTTAAATATATACTAACACATCTTTCTCTGCACACACTAACTTTACCAAAACACTGGAAATCTGACTCAAAATGAAATTATTCTGTCAAAGAATAACACTTGTTTTCATTTCACAAGGTACATGCAGTCATTTAAAGTACACCTGGGGTCCGTTGCACAAAAGCAGAATTAAGACATCCGGGATAAGTTACTGAGCTGCGCTCAATGAATCCAAAACAAGAGTGTACAGGCTTAATTGGTTGCACAACGACCAAGCCAGGATGAGCAGACACGGATTCACCAAGCCAGGTGAAACCTATCCTGGATAAATGAGCTCACGGCTCCCTCAAATAGACCACGCCACCGATCACAGATTCACTGATTCACCATGGCAACTAGAGGGGCTTCATTGCTTCTTCTACGGTGTGAAGTAGGTAGCGATAGCCTTTTCACCACAGCAACAAACAGCAACACCTCTGTTTAGGAGAATATTGCAACTAGTGTCGCGACCACCACGCGCAAAATGGTTAGGCACTCCCGTGACGTCACATTGTCGCATGACAGGTCGGGAATGGCGAGTATGTAAAAGTTATTTAATGATCACAAACGTTTAAATAATGACAGTGGGTCTAGGTATATGTGATAACAATGTGTAGTGGGCAGTGGAATAACTATTGGTTTCCGTTTGTGGTGACTGCTGACTGAGATAAGGGATGAGATTAAATAGATCCTGGAACTTAGCCTGGTCTGGAGCAGGCTAGCTCCACAGAATAAATCGCCATGGTAACTTATACCATAACATATCCTGCTGCCCCCTATCCCGCTTTTGTGCAACTGGATCACGGATAAATTGAGCCAGGATAACCAAGATATCCCGGCTTAATCCCTTATCCTAGTTTTGTGCAATAGGCCCCAGGTTTCAAAATACTGGCTATTGTTGACATTACAAAAACTGCATAGACTTTTATGTTTCAGTTTTACAAGTATTTGCATGCAAAACATGCAATCCACCGTTTTTACACTAAATTTCTTAGTTGGGAACTGTATGTCCACATGTAATGTTCACGTTCAAAAGCATTCCAGTAAAAAGCAAATCATTTTTTTTTTCCTTTATGTTTACTACAGTAGAAATACTGTTTACAGTATGATAGAACAGAACAATTTTTACAGTATTGCTTACAGTGAACAAAATATCTATGAAACACACAAAAGCATTCTGAACAAAAAAACAACAGCAAAATGCCCAGATAAAAAAGTGTGTGTGGGGGGGTGGGCTAAAAAAAAACAAAAAAAAAAAACACAAAATTACTGTATCTTATCTCAGCGATCTTCAGGGTTAGGCCACATATTTTCATCAACATCGCATCTGATATTATCCAAGGCGATGCACCTGGTAGTAGAAGCAGAGGTTTTTATACTGCATCTAAGGTTTGGAATATTGTTTTTGCTATTGTGGGATGTAGTGTGTTACAGTAACATTCGTAAATACTACAAAAACAATCCATAATTTTGTTGGGAGGTATAGCTTGCTGTTAAAGGAACACGCCACCCAAAATCAGTAGTAATATATGTTCTTACCTTAACTTTCACGAGTTGAGTCATACCTCTCCCGCGCCGGTAGGTGCACTCAAACGCTCTGTCGCGCGGCGCGAATGTGTTAGCATGTTGCTATGCTAGCGGGCTCTGCCGTGGCCGTAGAGAGAGGAACATAGCAGTAATCAAACACCTCCATTTTTTCCCTACTTAAATACAGTTGCACGAGTAGTTGATAAAAATGTGTACGTCACACAACATGAAACGTGGCGATTTTCCAAGCGAATAAACAGGAGAACTACAATGTGTGGCGCAATAGCACTTGGGAGTACTTCGACCTAGCGTGGTAATATTATTAACACCTAATTGTAGATCCTATCCACCACAGAGTTTAGAATCCATGCTGGATCGACCCTCAGCCTCTCCCTCCCCTCTGAGCGAGAGAGAGGCACACACACTAGAGATGCGCTGATGGGCTATTATTTCAACCATAACTGCATAGCAAAACTTATCATCCATCAGCCATCCATCAGCACCAAAGTTTGTTGACCAATTTTCAAAACTGCACCCGCCCACCATCAGTTGGTTGTTTTAATGTAGGCTATATGGGTGATGCAGCGCTGCTGACGTGAGGCTAGAAAGCCCTTGCCTGTTCTAGAAAGACTGATCTAATGCAGCAAATATATTAAAAGGCTGAAGTCGTACATTGGCTAGGCCTATCCCCAGAATATCAGCAGCAAACTCAGTCTCTGTCGCGCAAAACAGTCTCCAAATAAAACGCACATCGGCCTGTTGCCTATTCTGCCAGCTTGTGACAATATATCGTCCAAAATGCTTGATTGCATTGCATTCTCCACATTTTTAGCTAAATTTTCATGTACCACATCAGCATTTTTGTTCAGTGAATCTTTTGTAAATTACTTTACAATTACCGTCGGGCCTATAGGCCTATTGCCTGGCTTGCCTCAGCTTCGGTCACGTCCTTTTACAATTTTATCATTGTAATAAAAAACGCAATTTGCCACATAATTTCAGCATGCTCCTGGCCTACTAATGAATGCCTATTGTACTTTATTTTTAGCAAAAAGAAAGAAATCCTTGATAAAATAACAAGTCATTCACATTATAGGCTACTTTACACATATGTCAGGTTGACTGACAGCCTGTTCTGAAGACTCCCATTCATTTTGACTGCACGAGCGCGTCTTTTTCAGACAGACATCGCAATTCATTAATAGCAGGCCATCGGACAAATATGACGCCTCGATATTAAAGAAACTCCGACTCATTCTGAAAGTCCACCGCACAACAGTGCAACGTGCATGTTCACATTTTTAGTAACAAACGCCAAACTTGCTTGCTTGCCTTACACATCTAAGTTTTCCGACTATTTTTCTTGCCTTCTTTTTCCGCTGTGGATGTTATGGAGTTTGTAGAAGTTTTAGCTCTTACGTTCTGAACATCTCGCACTGCCATCGCCCGATGTCATTTCTGAGTCATATCACTCTCTGTCTCTCTTTTAAATGCCTATTCCCTGAATGGTAGGCTACAATTATGTGTTTTATATATAGGCTAATATCTAAACAAAATAACCCAGGCAGTCTCATCTAGGATATAACACAGGTTGAAGTCAACGTCAAGTTGGTTCTATTTAGGGAGGTGAATGTGTGTAAACATCTGTAGATGACTCAGAAATGACATCGGAAGACAAGGAGTGAATAGTGGCAAGAGGCAAGCCGAAGTCTGCTGACAAGGGCCCGACGGTAATTGTAAAGTAATTTACAAAAGATTCACTGAACAAAAATGCTGATGTGGTACATGAAAATGTTGCTAAAAATGTGGAGAATGCAATGCAATCAAGCATTTTGGACGATATATTGTCACAAGCTGGCAGAATAGGCAACAGGCCGATGTGCGTTTTATTTGGAGACTGTTTTGCGCGACAGAGACTGAGTTTGCTGCTGATATTCTGGGGATAGGCCTAGCCAATGTACGACTTCAGCCTTTTAATATATTTGCTGCATTAGATCAGTCTTTCTAGAACAGGCAAGGGCTTTCTAGCCTCACGTCAGCAGCGCTGCATCACCCATATAGCCTACATTAAAACAACCAACGGATGGTGGGCGGGTGCAGTTTTGAAAATTGGTCAACAAACTTTGGTGCTGATGGATGGCTGATGGATGATAAGTTTTGCTATGCAGTTATGGTTGAAATAATAGCCCATCAGTGCATCTCTAGTGTGTGTGCCTCTCTCTCGCTCAGAGGGGAGGGAGAGGCTGAGGGTCGATCCAGCATGGATTCTAAACTCTGTGGTAGATAGGATCTACAATTAGGTGTTAATAATATTACCACGCTAGGTCGAAGTACTCCCAAGTGCTATTGCGCCACACATTGTAGTTCTCCTGTTTATTCGCTTGGAAAATCGCCACGTTTCATGTTGTGTGACGTACACATTTTTATCAACTACTCGTGCAACTGTATTTAAGTAGGGAAAAAATGGAGGTGTTTGATTACTGCTATGTTCCTCTCTCTACGGCCACGGCAGAGCCCGCTAGCATAGCAACATGCTAACACATTCGCGCCGCGCGACAGAGCGTTTGAGTGCACCTACCGGCGCGGGAGAGGTATGACTCAACTCGTGAAAGTTAAGGTAAGAACATATATTACTACTGATTTTGGGTGGCGTGTTCCTTTAAGAAAATGTAAGCATTGTGGAAATGTGTTCACTGACTACATATTGTGTGAAAACGACATGAAATGTGTGAAAGGTATGGCCACAAAAGGCAGATGCTGTGCTAATTGTTAGACAAACGCTTGTTAGCGACTGTTTGTTTGTATGTTTGTTTGGTCTCTGTAGGTGGTAATGACGAATGAATCAGAATTATTATTGGAGAATGAGACATTTTTTGGATGTTCTATTATTGGAGAATAAGAGAATGCAACTGCCTAATTGCCACTAATTATTTGATTTACATGGACTTTATTCATATCTGTATTCATATCTTTTTTTATCTTAAATCTTAATATCTGAGAATATCTGTATTAGTTTTAAACTATAAATTAAATTTGATAGAGTGTGCACATAAATAATATGCATTTGCACTTAGTCAAGCTTTAAGGTCTGGTGCTTCTGTTTCGGCTCTTGAGGAGGGAGCCAACATACCTATAAGGCATAATTAATTTCCTAAATGAGAGTCATATCTTCATTATCATTAACATCACTCCTGTTTCTCTCCGTGGTGCTCCTCCAGAGGTCTAGTTCCCTCAGAACCAGAGTTGAATGTTAAAATGGGGGAACCATCAGTGTCCCCCACCCACCCCTTCTCTCCATCAGAAAGGGTGTGTGTGTGTGTGTGTGTGTGTGTGTGTGGTGGGGGGTGTCTAGAGAAGGACTGAATGATTTTTCCACTTAGCAATAGTTAAAAGGTTTTGTGATAACATTTCTGGTGAGCTGATATTACAAGCTCAATAGGGAGAAAGAGAGAGATAGACTGAGAAAGAGAAAGAGAGAGAGAGAGAGAGAGAGAGAGGGACATAAGAGTACAAGGACAGCCAGTGCAGGAGCCGGGGTATTTTAATGAGGCTCCTATGATCGGGGAGAGGAACAGGACGAGCTGCTTCAGAGCACCTGGGTTCAGGGACACGGAGGAGGAAGGAACCAACACCCTGAGAGAGAGAGAGAGAGAGAGAGAGAGAGACAGAGAGAGAGAGATAAAGAGAGAGGGAAAGAGAGAGAGAGAGAGAAAGAGGGAGGGAGAGAGAGAGAAGCCATCAGGCCCAGCAAGAAGAAGAAAGACTCCCATTCTCCCACTAGACTCCATTAGCTGCCCTGGAGTATAGCCTGATAAGTGTGCGCAAGTCTTAACTGAGTGGTGCACCATATGGGTGCACAGGGGTTAACTGAAGTGTTATGCTGCAATATAAATGCCATTTACAGTTATATATCTATTACATGTGTTTAGACAGCACGACTTGCATTTTAATGGTAAGTGCCGATGGATATTGAACCCATGAACCTGATGTTGTGAGTGCCTTATTCATCCATATGTGATAGAGGACCATCATTTGTGTAGCCTCTTCTATGGTAGATTAGTGTGTAGGCTAATATAGGTGTTATGTAAAAGCACCTGACACATAATTTAACCTTACCTATGTTTTATGACACAGCCTGGTATGCTACCAACGGAGAAAGTTGATGCCTGCTAACTACTGTTTAGATGAAGACATTCTTCCACATAAACACTCCACTTCCCCAGGTAGCTGATGAATATATCAGCATGACTCTGCTCCTGATCTCACCCGGCTTTTTCACATCTCTCTGTCTGCTGTTCTGTACATCTAACTCTTTAACTCTCCCCATCTCTTTAAATTACACTTTTATCACTCTTTCTCTGACTCCCACACACTCTACTCTCCATATCATCCCTCTCTCCCTCCCTCCCTCCCTCTATCTCTCTCCCTCCATCTCTCTCTCTCTATCTCTCTCCCTATCTCTCTCCCTCCCTCCTTCTCCCTCCCTCCCTCCTTCCCTCTCTCCCTCCCTCCCTCTCTCTCTAATTGGTGAGACATGGCTACAGCTGTTTGTGTGCGGGAGGCTGTGAGTGCAGGAGGACGACTAGCAGCCTGGAGCAACGGAGTGAAAACACAAGAAATTGGGGAGTTTGTGGTTTCAGCGCAGCGTGCGCCGCTGTGTTTATGGACTCTTTTCAAACCACATATTTAATTTATCTCTTCTCTCTCTCTCTCTCTCTCCCCACCCCGTTCAGTCCAACAACCCTCTGTTCTTACATTGTGTCACCCTTGGATCCTCATAATTGCCTATTTTTGCACATGTGACTGAACACAGCAGGCCTATAGAGAAGTCCAGTTTGCCTAGCCTATAGATGTGTCTCCTTCATAGGTAGCACTGACACGGCCTTGTGTGCAGGCCCTGAGCGACCCGCCGCAAAGCTTTAGCATTTATCAGCCCACTGTTACAGAGGCTAAGGTATCCAGGGATGTAGTGTCTTGCTCACTTCAACAGCATCACTTTGCACAGACTTTCAATAAGGATAATGGAGTATCTGACATTGCCGATCCACGTCGGGAACATCTGGTATTGTGCTGGGTAGCGCTGTTGCGGTAGGTAGGAGCATGTCCCTTTTCGTCGGTTTTAAAGAAATTGGGTACCTCCTTTGTGATAAATGGTTATTCAGTATGTTGAAAAGTGACAAAAAGGGGACTATCTTCTGTATGGCGCATTCCCGTCCACATCCACATCTCCTATATCAGTGCTGCGTATGAATCAGGCGATCTCTCTCCTGAGCCAGAAATAGACGTAGTGTGCCTCTCTGATGATCCCCTACAACTCACTCACTCAAGCGCCTGCCTCGACACCGTGTGAACCGTAGCCATGGTGACATGATGCTGCGAGGTAGTTATCTCGACTGCAGGCGTCGAGCCTCCCGCCATGATAAATGGCAGTGTTGCCTGTGTGGTCTCACCCAAGGCTCAGGCGAAACCCTCAGGGGACCGGCATGATTGTGGGGGTGTGTGTTGGGGGGGGGGGGGGGGGGGGGGGGCGCAGAGGGCCTGGGCTGGGTGGCTAATGTGGGCCTAGGGGAGAGAATCAGGGCCCACGGCGGGTACCCCTGGGCATTGACCACCCCCGCCCCCCACCCCCATGCTCCTGGGGAGAGAGGGATTAATGTGTGAGCGTCCAAAGCACCCCGCAATGGATCATCCCCTGAATTTTTATAGTTTGTGTGTGTTTTTGTGTTTTATTCTTCGAGAGATATTTCACTTTCAAGGTCTAATGACCGTCCTGGTCGACAGAAGCTGGGCTGCTTGCAGGTGTGTTTGTGTGTGTGTGTGTGTGTGTGTGTGTGTGCACGTGTGTAGGTGTAGGCGTGGTGTGTGTGTCTGTGGGTGCATGCATATACCAAACATTCTTTATGTGTGCTGGATATACCAAACATTCTTTATTTGTGTGCCGGATAAACAAAACATTCTTTATATGTGTGCCGTATATACCAAACATTCTTCATATGTGCTGTATATACTCTCTGGATGTCAAACTGCAGATTATGGTGCTGTTAGCACCCATATAGCGTAGTTGTCGGAATACCCTTAGGCCTGTTGTTTTGTAGGGTTGTGGAAAACCTAATAATGTCACTATTTCCACCCTGTTTTTTTTCATAAGAGCAAGGGTTATATATGCAGCAATTAGTCTCTAGCAAATTATGTTCAAATCGTCCAAATGGTGTTTTTTTTTAATGAAATCTCAAACTAGTTACTGGAGAGCTGTAATTATATCTGCGAGACATATACACTGTCCACAGCCAGTGGGAAAAAATAGACATTACAGAACCCATTGCCTCGGGGACCTGCTGCTAAGTTCTTCATTAAGACGAGCGAGCTTTGCACTACTACCATGGATCGGGATCAAAGCTCTGTTGTTGCAACGCATTGATTTGCCATTATCATAATCTCTCCTTGAAAGCAATCTGCGGTCCCCATTACGGAACATTTAGCTACGTCTGGTCGTTTGCTAGCTGCTTGACGTAAGCCCTGTCTCTAGGGTGTTGGGGCAATAAGATGATGGCGCTCGCTTGCCTCTAATCACTCCCAGCGGCTTTGGTACTAAACATGCAAAAGAAAAAAAAACATCCCGTGTGTCATCCTTCTGAATTCCCCACATCGAGTGTCACCAGTTAGCACAGCTAAAGAGGATATAATGACCTAACATGTTTTTTGACTTGGACACTCCCGCCTGACGCTTCTTCGTCGGCAGTGAAATGTAAGCATATAGTTGCTTATAGGAGACTTGTCTTGTGTGGAGCAGCCATTTAAATAATCAGTAACATCTCCAACAACCCTGTTTATTAGATCAGCCTGCCCTGCATGGGCCTCCACAGCACTGTGCTCCGTGGGATGACAACATGACTGATTTATTTACAACACAGCTGTTCATTGCTGGTTGAGGTGGTCTAGGTAGAACCACCACAGATGAAAGCAGCGACATCGTTCCTTTGTTGTTTCTCCTTCTAGTATAGTAAGAGTGCTAATCCTTATTCTAAGTGCAGTATTTGGTTACACTTTACTTGAAGGTATACATAAGAGTGACATGACACTGTCATGAATGTGTCATAAACATTATAAACAAGTCATAAGCGTTTTTGACATTACCCTTCTGAAAGCATCTTTCACGTAATGAATGCGCACTCTAGAAAGTGAAAGTAATAGGCCTAGCAAAAATAAGATTGCTCTACCGCACACTGTTGACTTTTACTCGATTTTATTCAGAGCGAACAACGCGTTTCGCATTCAGCGTCCTCAGGTTCGCTCAGGCCTAGGCCTAGGCCTACGATGTGCTCCGTGTCTGTGCACGACCGCAATCGATTACATTCTTCAAATGGAGAACAAATTCCTGACAGTTCCTGATCGTGAAACTTTCGTTTTCATTTTTCTGTCAGTTAGCAGTTGATGTAGAAGCACCTAGCATAATTTGACTTCAGTGGTGACAAGTCCTGTTGAGAGAGAGAGAGAGAGCACCTAGAAAGTTCTGTGCATGTATGTGTGTCTGCATGGGGTTACGTTCGGTTCAAGTCAGAAGTTGGTCCATCCGGTCCTGCATTCATGCCGCTCCATTATTAGATTAACATTATCAGACAGCGCTGTAAAATGTGTGTGGGAATTTCCCGCATTATGATGGCTAGAGCTGTGGGTCTTGAATAAATCATGCGCTATACCCGCAATCCCACGCTGAAATTTAGGCCCTGCTGTAAGCGTAGGCGAACATGCGGGAATTTGGTGACTGTGTTTTTTTTCCCCTGTTATTCTCAGGATCTTGAATTTCCCCTTGGGGATCAATAAAATATCTATCTATCTATCTATCTATCTATCTATCTATCTAAGTCCTAAAGATATACAGGTTGATCGCGATCGACGGGTTGGCGACCACAGAAGTATTTAGTTTATTGAATCCCGTTAACTGCTGAAACAGTCTATAGTTGCGTGCCAGGGCAGTCTGCTCGGCTAGTGAGGAGATACATCCTTCCATCCCTTCTCTTCTCTTCATCCTTTCATCCCTTCTCTTCTGTCCCCACCAACGCCACCTTCCGATCTCTGGCTTTTTAACAATCGTATCAACTTGCCTTGAAACCGCCTAGCCGCTCCCCAGGTCAGTGGGTCACCATTCATCATTCAGGAGACGGTGAGTGGCCGCTATCGCCGCCGGTCCACTTCATCATCCATTTATGAGACTGGAGCTTGGGCTCGCCGGCTGGACTTCACTACTCGTAGGCTCCTTTGTCCATGGCACACAGGCCACTAAGCGCAAGGCCAGTCTCATCATCACCATGGGCGCTGTGAGGGCACGCCCTGAGAGCACATGGCAGCCAGGAGATCGGAGGAACAGAGAAGAGGAAGAAGTAGTGAGTGTGTGTGTGTGCAGTGGCGTCATGCCCATTGAAATAAAGGGGGCACGTGCCCCCTCGGATTTTTCCTCCCTGTTAATTTTTTTGATCATAACTTTGTTCCTATTATGCTCCATAATAAGCCAGAGCCTAAAAAGTTTCAAATGTATTCTTCTGGATGTGTAATAAACCGTAGCAAAATAGCTGAAGACCGGTCAACATCAGCCCTTTTTCTTAAAATTGGTGTCTGTATGTTCCCATAACAACTCACACGCGAATTGAGCACGCAATGTTTTGCTTGTGTTGAACTGTTACAGTTAACTTTAGGCTACAGTTTGAACAGTTGAACTGTTACAGTTACAGTTTAAACAGATAGGCTACAGTCAGGTTGAAGTGATGTGTAGTCTAGCTAAGCAATAAAAAGTAGTGGAATTATTTGTAGTTGACCAGGACATTTTGACTTGGTGATTAAATAGTTAGAACTATGGATTTGATGTTGGCCGCGAATTCAGAGCATTACTGTACGTTAACGTTAGCCTACATGGTGTCAGTGTAACGTAGCCTACAATATTACGAATATTTGGCAAAGTCTCCTGGTTCAATTGTTTCCAGTTTCATAGAAACGAGGGTGTTAAATTTGCAGTGACTACAAAATCCAACCTAATAACATTAGGCCTACCAAGGCATTGCGTTGGATGTTTCTCTTGTTCTCTTCATGTATCTGGCAGCTAATCCATGTAGTGAAAAGGGATAGACCCGTTCAAAAGGAGGCTTAAAGCTGTTTTATTTAAATAGGGTCGCTATGACCGTGATGTAGAGGGTATAATAGTCTCTCTCGTGCTTATAACTTTTATTTTTATTATCAGGTCACTTGCTCATGATTTGCAGGTAGCAACTTACAAATGAGGTAGCCTATTGCTTGCTATAATGGTAATGAAAAATATATTACTAGTAGGGCCTAGTAAAATATTTAGTGTTAACCTTACTCAGCACTGAAACCTGTCAAACTTCTCTCAAAGTCCTTCATCACATGAATTAAGATTAAAATAATTTAATTTCTGAGCACCACAAAGTCAGACCTCAGCAACTTTTTTAATGTAAGATTGTTCTTAGGTCACATATCAATCAAATCATAACAACTGCAATGATACTGTTTTTAAAATCATGTGTAGTAGGCCTAAGTGTAAATGTGTGTGTCTAAACATGCTTTAATGAGCTTACACTTTAATGAGCTGAATTTGAGCTTACAGTTCTTTCACCAACCTATGTGTTTTACATTAACTTTCTCCAGGGGGAGAAATCCCCCCCACACACCGAAAAAAATTGCCTGATTGTGCCCCCTCTGAATTTTGCCTTGCATGACGCCCCTGTGTGTGTGTACAGTATCTCTCTCTCTCTCTCTCTCTTTCTCTGTGAGTGTATATTTGTGTGTGTGTGTTTAAGGTGTGTATCAGTGTGTGTGTGTGTGCGTATCAGTGTGTGTGTGTATGTGTGTCTGTGTGTGTGCGTATCAGTGTGTGTGTGTGTGTGTGTGTGTGGGCATATCAGTGTGTGTGTGTGTGAGAGTGTGTGTGTATCAGTGTGTGTGCGTGTATGTGTGTGTGTGTGTCTGTGTGTGTGCGTATCAGTGTGTGTGTTTGTGTGTGTATTTATGTGTGTGTGTGTGTCTGTGTGTGTGCGTATCAGTGTGTGTGTGTGTGTGTGCGGGCGTATGTGTGTGTGTGTGTGTGTGTGTGTGTGTGGTGACCAGAGCAGGAAGTGTGAGATTCTGGAGTGATGTTAATTAACACTGCTGAGAAGAGTTCACACTTTGTTTAATGATGGCAATTTAGGTGTCACTCAAGCAACTTAATTTACACACAGCCATTTCAGTGTTTGATGTCTTTAACACAACATCAACATCTTGTGTTTGACACAACATCAACATCTGTTTACAGTATAAACACAGAAATAGATCCACCCAAAGTCTCATCCACAATACATCACAGTCTCTTTAGTCTGCTGCCTTCTTATAGAAGCTGGTGAAAAGGGGACAAGAGCGAATCACACAGAAGCTCATTGTCTTGCGCTCCGAGATCCATTTGTCATAAATGATTTTTTGCTCTCCTGCCAGGACCCCCGACTGTATGCTGTCCCAGCCACAGAATGGCAGCCATTTGTCTCAATCCCTGTCCTCATTTTCCGAGCCTGGCGGTCGGTCCGTCCGTCGATTGGTCTGCCCGCCGCCTTGGTCAGGGTTGTTTTGCCTGAAGGGAAAGGAGTCGTTTGAATTATTCAGCAGGACAAAATGAGATGTTAACAGACACGAGACATGTTTAGAGGAGAAAACATGGACATTGATAGCATAGTGATAGCTAAGGTGTACTCAGGAACTTGCACCTTATGCAAACGCACAGCGGAACAGCTTTTTGAATAACACATACAACAACTCATCCTGAACCACGGGCAAGCTGATAGAGTATCTTAGGATAGAACTGAGTAAAGAGCAGGATTCAGGCAATTCCTTTCATTTTAACCTATAAGATCCATAATTGGTTGGATGTGGTTGAATCAAACCTTATCAAACCTAATCACTGTGTCTGATCTTTGGCCAGCCATTGTATTGTTCGGAGGTTGAATTTTCCTCAGGACCCTTTTATCCAATATGCCTACACAACATGCATTTTAATCCACTTTCTGGACCAAGAAGTGTCATCCTATATGGGTGTTATATGAATCTATACTTTATTTGCCTTGATCTATAGCTTTTGTGTGCACATACTGTACAATTAAACAAGATGCAATTAATTATCCTAGAAAGAGAACTTGCATGTCCAGCTCTAACAATTGAAGGAGAATGCTGATACTGCCGATGTGTTACTTGACTCTTTGGGCTGTATTTTGGGTCACCAGCGCATGGCGTAAAGTTCGTTATTCACCGGCGCGAAGTTTAATTCGTTATTTTGCATCTTTATTTTTTAAGCATTGCGCCCAGGGGTGTGGCAATTAACAACCTAGGGAGGGACCTGGCGCATTGTCTAAAAATCGCTATCATACACCACCTAAACCTGGTCAGAAGTCAATGGCGAGTTGTTCATATGCTATTTTAAGAGCGCATGTCAACAGTCATATTGGCAGGTGCACGCACCATCCTTCTATCATTCATGAATCCACACCAGCGCACGTCCATGCAAAGCATTACAAATTGCACGATTACAATGGTAAACATAATTAGAATAAAGATATTACGAAATACTGTACATCTCATGATGAGTAGTTATTCACCATCATTTGCAAAGTGATTAGGGGAGAGGCGAGAGACACGTATGGAGCACAGCTGAAGACGCACTGTCACGAGATATAAGCAACTCCTCTGCAGGATAAATGTTGTTTTATTCAGTCATTTGAGCAACATTAGGGTAAGTGTTGCATTTTCCAGCCTATGTTTTCGATGGTAACCCATTGTCAGTCAATAGTGAAAGTAACTGCATATAACTGTCTTGTCGTTGACTGACTCCTTGGTGAAGTTAGTTTCACTTTGCCAATGAGTTCAAATAATAGACGAGTGCAAATGTGTGAAGGCTATGCTAGGCTTTAGTAAAGCATGGTTTAAGAATGACCATTCCATACGGTCTCGCAAGCAGCCTCCTTCAAATGCGCCGTTGAATGCCAAAATACCGATGCATTTATTTGACATATCGCGCGTTGCGCAGTTAAAGGGAATGACAGATGTCATTCTCATTGGTTTAAAATGATGTTACGCCCCAAACACACCCATATGACTGATTAAAAGACCTAGGAACACCTTGTTACGCCATGCGCTCCACTTTTGAGAACGAAACCCCTCCCAATGTGAACTGAACATCCTACTAAATTTGAATAGACTTTTGACGAGTGACGATGCACTTTAGAATGTCATGATAGGGCCCTTTGACTCCGATGTGATTCCGATGTGACTCAGAGGGCTGTATTTTGGGCCACCAGCGCATGGCGTAATACTCGTTATTCATTCGCGGAAAGTTGAATTCGTTATTTTGCACGTTTTTTTTTAAGCATTGCGCCCAGGGGTGTGGCAATTAACAACCTAGGGAGGGACCTAGCGCATTGTCTAAAAATCGCTATCATACACCACCTAAACCTGGTCAGAAGTCAATGGCGAGTTGTTCATATGCTATTTTAAGAGCGCATGTCAATAGTCATATTGGCAGGTGCACGCACCATCCTTCTATTATTCATGAACGCACAGCAGCGCACGTCCATGCAAAGCATTACAAATTGCACGATTACAATGGGAAACATAATTAGAATAAAGATATTACGAAATACTGTACATCTATACTATTCACCATCATTTGCAAATTGGTAATGACGGTTAAAAGTGATTAGGGGAGAGGCGAGAGACACGTATGGAGCACAGCTGAAGACGCACTGTCACGAGATATAAGCAACTCCTCTGCAGGATAAATGTTGTTTTATTAAGTCATTTGAGCAACATTAGGGTAAGTGTTGCTTTTTCCAGCCTATGTTTTCGATGGGAACCCATTGTCAGTCAATAGTGAAAGTAACTGCATATAACTGTCTTGTCGTTGACTGACTCCTTGGTGAAGTTAGTTTCACTTTGCCAATGAGTTCAAATAATAGACGAGTGCAAATGCGTGAAGGCTATGCTAGGTTTTAGTAAAGCATGGTTTAAGAATGACTATTCCATACGGTCTCGCAAGCAGCCTCCTTCAAATGCGCCGTTGAATACCAAAATACCAATGCATTTATTTGACATATCGCGCGTTGCGCCGTTAAAGGGAATGACAGATGTCATTGTCATTGGTTTAAAATGATGTTACGCCCCAAACACACCCATATGACTGATTAAAAGACCTAGGAACACCTTGTTACGCCATGCGCTCCTCTTTTGAGAACGAAACCCCTCCCAATGTGAACTGGACATCCTACTAAATTTGAATAGACTTTTGACGAGTGACGATGCACTTTAGAATGTCATGATAGGGCCCAGAGTCTCATTAGGGGGTGTCTGGCGAGTCGGAGGTGCAGCTTAGACTCAAATCCATGCAGATGCGAGGAGCAGGAGGCGGGGAATGATTACTGTCATCCGCTCTCGTAAGCACCAGTCGCTGCATGCGGAGAGAAGCCCTCTGCACAGCAGGACACCGCCGTCTGGCTCAGCGCTGGAGAGAGAGAGAGAGAGAGAGAGAGAGAGAGAGAGAGAGAGAGAGATGGAGAGAGAGGGAGGGATGGAGAGAGAGAGAGAGGGATGGAGAGAGAGAGAGGGGGATGGAGAGAGAGAGACCTTACAGAAGTAAACATAGAGAGAAGAAAATAAGAGAGGAGGAAAATATCCAAACACACACATGTACACACACACACGCATACACACACACACACACATATGCACACACACACACACACACACACACACACAAAGAAAAAGAGAGACTTTGCACCATTGATGAGGCATTCAGAGTCAGTAAGGGACAAAAGCTATGTGAGATAGATGGAGAGAGAGAGAGAAAGAGAGAGAGAGAGAGAGAGAGAGAGAGAGAGAGAGAGAGAGAGAGAGAGAGAGAGAGAGAAGGGGGAAAAGCCTCAGCTATCCTATATGCATCGATCAGATGTCAGGCTGATCACCGGGCCACTTTGCACTTTCGTTTGGAGTTCAATTCTTTCCACATCTTCAGACTCACAAGAAACCTAAACCACTTAAGACAGACCTGTCCGATGTATTGACAGCACTCTCTTCCTGTCTGTGTGTTTCTCACGCTTGCGTCTCTTTCATTACCTCTCTCTCGCTCCCTGTTTGTTTGCCTTTCATCTGGCCATATACCATAACAAAGAGATTGATTCTGTCTTTGAAATAGCAGATTGCTGCTCTCAGAGATGAGCCTTTTAGATGTTCCAAAGCAACAGATTGAGAGGTCCTGCTAACAGGTCCATTTCCTGCTAAAATTAATGAATATTTGGGGTGATATGCTAGCATTAACCATATGAGGCAGTGTTTCCAAAGAGGCAACTTTCCACAGATATTCAATTCCAAGTGTTCATGGAACGATGTGACTAGGGAAAAACTAGACCATAGCAAATGGCATGCATTTATTGAAATTGCGGTTGTGGAGTTGGTACAGGATTATCTGCGGCCTACGGCCGAACCACAGCCGTGGGCAAATCCTTTGCTAAGCCCACTCTCACTCATTCCATTTTGCTTAAGTAACCAGTATACTGCGAATTCCCACTTACTGACAGTAATGCCTCAGGTTTCCTCAAAATGAACATGACTATTTTGTGATTCTACTCAGAAACCACTGATGAGAGGATGGTGAGGAGAGAGAGAGAGAGAGAGAGACAGAGAGAGAAAGTTGCCTGGTTTTCGATCCAACTCCTCGCCGTGTCACCAGAAGTTAGCAGAGCAATCTCTCTAAAGCCCTGTGTCACCGGAGAGATTAATTGGGTGTTCTCTCCACTGCGCCCTGCTGACTGGCTCTCGCCATGCCCAGGCCTTTATCTTATTGGTTCAGGCGCTTGTATGGACATCTTGCCGAGAGAGCCCTCACGACCAGCCAGGGCTCAGACTTAATAACTGACAGAGTCTTCACCGAAACATAAATAAATAAATAATCATAAATAAAAAGCCTTTGTCTCTCATTCTCTTTCAACATGACTGCTTCAGGGAATGGGTAAATGACTTTTCTTCAGGAGGAGTAGGAGGATGAACAATAATATTTAATGGATTCTCTTAACTATGCGCCTCATATTTCACTTCAGATTTCTTCCATTATTTTATGACACCATTCATTGTCATCCAGCGATAGGATATATTGGCCCTGGTAAGATGAATTGTGAGAGAGGGGTTTTTCTCTTTTGTTTAATCTTAAAAATTAAATGTTAATAAACCGTTGTCAGGAGACAAGCTGTAACCATGGAAAAGTGGAATTGCTGATGTATGGCTCCATTAGATATTGTTTTCTATTACTGTTCTAATATTCCAACTGAACAGAACTTAATACACAGTCACATAAGAATAAAACTAATCAAATCATGGGCATATATTGCATGTCTTTGAGGATAACATATATCCATACTGAGTTAAAACTATTCATTATGTCACAGGTCATTACTGATTGGTTCCCCATGATCAAAGCTAATTTGAAGATACATTCTGTGAGGTAATTGCAGAGCATTTATAGGTATATTTCCCCCCTCAAACTTGGCAGATGGTATAAGATAATTTCATTGCCAGAATTACAGGAAGTCAATAAAATGCCAGTAAACTCAATAGCATGTCATATTAATTATTAACAACCCCTGTACAATAACCTACATATGTAATGGAGCTCATGCTATGTGTGTTAATTTCACAATGTACAGCTGTGTGTATGTGTAGGCTTCTTTCCAAGGCCATTTGATCAAGATATGATCCTCCAAAATAACATGTTTTTTGTTGTTGTTTGTTTGCTTGCAGCATCTCACAATTTAGTTCAAGAGTGAAAAACAAGAAAAAAAAAACCTGCCTTGGCATTATCGATTTCCGCCACATCTGGGACAGAGATTTAGTCGTATCAGTCATGCATGCACTCTCCACTCTTGTTTGCTCTGCTAACTTTATTTACGCTCCCCAGACCCCAAACAACACTGTTAATTGATTGATTCTTGGCTGCCAAGGTGCAGGTTCTCATTGCTCTATGCTCGTGCACTTTAATAGCATCTGAGATCCTGTAGGAACACACATGGGTGCATTGTTTTGCCTCCCCTCATTGGCAGACTCCTTCCAGCCTGACCGATTCATACCCAGGGAACAATTTATCCTGTGCCTCGTGAAATAGCAGCTAGTCACTGTTAGCTGCAATTAGGAAGCAAACTGGTGTCCTGGTGCTCTTGGAAATGTGCCTCCACTAGTACTCTTGTACTAGGATCCCTATACTTAAAGAGTGTTCAAAATAATAGTACCGTATTTTCATCACAGTCGCTTAACTATGGGTACGGTGGTGTGTGTGTGTGTGTGTGGTGGTTGGCAACGGTTAAAAAATCCTGAGACAAAATGGTAGCTACCGAGAGAACAGGACTGTGCCATTACCTCTGCAGACCAGGATGTCATTCAATTAGAAAGTTTGAAAGAACACTTCAGCATACTTGGGCAAATTATATACTACTGATACAGACTCTACAACTAGATAACTCATGACTGACTTCATACACATGTGAGTCTGACTAGGAGACTCAATTTAGTATGCAATATACCTTCTTTCCTCTGACTCTGAAAGTTATTGGAACTTACAGGAGTTTTTCCACCCATTTCTTTTTCTAGGCATGTATTTCTTACCTATTGCTCTTCAGGAATTAAACACCACATTTCATTTCTTCTTTGCCACATCTATTTTTTTAATGGGAACAGAACCAGATCATAGTGAATAGTCCCTCAACAAACCTTTGACAGAATTTATATTTCACTTGACATGCTCCTATTAAATCACTCAGCCATCATCATCTCTCTCTGGTTGTCAGTGAAGACCATCAGGCTTCCCGTTACACGCTGGACTTTCTGATAGCTGCCTTAAAGATGTGACTGACAGCCTCGGAAAGCAGCATGTTGTAATTAACACTGAGAGTTCTGCTGGTCTCCTCAGAAAGCAGCATGTTGTAATTAACACTGAGAGTTCTGCTGGTCCCTCTGTGGTTTTGTGGCGTAGCGTTCACGTCAGTTCGATGAGCAAGCGATAAATCTCCTGCTCCCTCAAGCGTTTTAAGGTTTCCCAAACGTGTCCTGTTGGAAGCTGGAGCTACGGCTTCTGAAGACTCGGGTTCTTCACCATTTTATGGAGTTTGATAGGGTTTGGTCTTGTGTTCATGTTTCATGTCTCTAAAGATATAAAACTGCTTCGTTGCTCTTTCTAATCTTGATGAAAGCTCTCAAAAAGTTCACATTATATTATTTATAACACAAGGACCAAAACCACTTGTAGTTCTCAGTACATTTAAGTGCATGACTGGTGGGGGAAAAAAACCCTGTCAAATTTCATGATGTGATGTCTGCTGTATCTGAACTCCTGCATCTCATTTGAGAAAACTAATTATATGATAGGTCATTATGAAAACAAACACTAAACCTCACATACCGTTGGTCAAGCCATGCTAATTCACATAATTCACCTCTAGTGTGTAGCCTACATTTGTAAATAAACTCTCCCCAGCACCCCTCCAAAGTCATAGACTTGCTCTAAACAGGAAGAAGAATCTTCTTATATTCCTTCTAACCATGCTCTGCTTCTTCTTCATCTTTATTGCAAACCATTAGTGCACATCCTTGTCTTGGGGAAAATAGACTTCAAACATTGCATTTCTGATTTCTGCAACAAAGAAACAGCCTCACAAGAGTGGAGGTGTGTGTGTGTGTGTGTGGGAGGGGGGTGTCATGAACGCTGGATTTACAGTATATGGCTTTTGTCTTCTAGCTCACTTAAGCTGCAGGAGTCAGGGAAAAATACAACCACCGTTGACCATGCAGTCAGGCTAAAGGCAAACAGTGCCTACCTTTCTCTCCAGTCGATTTTATATAGTATGAGGCTATCTATAAACCATTCTGGGTGACATTTGTAATGCTGAGGTCAACAGGTCAATACCAGCATAGCAATTTATTTACCAAAAAATCAAACAAGCAAAATTAAAGTCATTTCTTAAGGCCTGGACACACACACACACACACACATATGTATGTACGGTGGTGGGGGTGGGGGGGGGGTGGTATTGACATTGGCATTATAACTGTCATTCAGACCCTGGCAGCACTGAGATAACACCATACACTTTCAAATGAAAAGCCTTGAATTGCCATCAGGGCAGTCTGACAGGCCTAATGGCCATGCGGTTAACACTGGTGCTGGGCTTTCATTAGACTACAGAAATCAGCAGGCATTATGTGCACTGCCATTATCCCAGGGCCCTGATGGCAGGACCTGAATTTAGACACAATCAAGGAACTGTGGCCTCAAATCACTCTGATCAATGAGGAAGTGACTGAGGAGAAGCTCTGTTCCTTCCCAACGTGCATTTGGGATGGCAATAATTATAGCACTGCATGTCAAAAAATGTCAACACATTATTCATATTCAGGCCGTCACAGCACGAGGGCTTGTTTATTCGGGCCACAGAGTAAGATTTTTTGTTGTGTGGTGGTGTTTATTTCTTCCTGGTTGTGGAGAAGAGGTGCATGATGGTCAGGCAGGTCCACAAAAGGGAATCGGCTGTTTCTCAGCTGAAGTGGGTTGTGATTAACCTGGCCCTAGCCAGATGAATTTCGCTCCGCCTAGCTCCACTCATCCATCTGGAACCGATCCATTGAAGTGTTGCTTCAGAAGGCTGGACCTAATCAAAAAATGCTTGCATATGATTGAATAAGCCACTTGTCCGTCATCTATTGACGTGCTACTTCAACCACTCACATCGAAGCCAACCCGTGACGCTGATAACAGTCTCACAGTCGCTTCTACGCTATGTCACATCTATGAAACTCCCGCCCTGCGTCCTGATTGGCTAAACCATAAAGTTGGTTGGAGAAATCACTCTCAATGGAAGAGGTTCCAGATGGATGTGAGTGAAGCTAGGCGGAGCTAAGCGGAACGACATTCATCTGGCTAGGGCCAGGTTAGGTTGTGATGATGAGGGGATTGATTCACTGCTGTACTATGCAAAGATGTGAAGACTTAAATGTTCACAGGTGAGCAATTGCCCCAGAATACTGTGGTGCTTCAGTTTGTTGTTAATATTTTGCTGTTGTTGTTCTTCAGAGTGTATCCAAGATACATCAATAAACGATGAATCATGGTGTCAGTGGACATTGTTCACATGCAACCTTTACTACAGGCCTCTCAGCACCATGGACAGCTACCAAGCTATAAAATGCTTCTTATCAGCACTCTAAATCAAACTTTCTGATAAACAGACTATAATGAAATCTCAGTTTAACAAAACACAGGAAGTTCCACTCGGTCCAGTTTTCCACTTTTAGACCTAACTGAAGGGACTCAGCCACAACTATGATGTTTTAGATATTTGCAAGCACCACTATCACATCATTAAATATTTAGCATGTAAACCAGAAATGCTATTAGCATTACCATTATCAAGCACAAATGGGCATGATTTAATGAGCATACATGAATACAAGATGCCCAAAACAATTATAATTGCACTTGCATAATCAAACTAGCATTTAAGAGAAAGCATAAAAACAAACCACCAAACGCTGATAAAAGCTGATAAAAAATAGATGAAATGCATGTAATTCAACTCCAGCCCATCTGCTGCAATGTTGTAAATGCTGTACATGTTCAGACGAGCTTTAGAATACCTGGCAGTGCAGTGTGCTCCTTCCTTGATTTTTTCCTCTACACTTTGAATTTTTCATGGTGTTTACAGTCAAACAGAGTTAGATTTGAATTAGGACCTGCGTTTGAAATAATTACTGATGAGGCCCTTTGATGTTGAGAAAGCTGTAATTGCACTGCATAGATTACATGATGAAAGCCTTGTGCGTCTAATAAAATGGGGGGGGGGGGGGGGGGGGGACTTTTTTGATAGAAGGCAATGGTACTGTGTTGAGACTGATGGAGGCATGTTGTTTGTGGAACATCTGAGGTAAAATAGTAAGAACACTTGTTGCATTATTGATCATGGCAAATTGAACACAACGCAGTATTTCATGTTCTGTTGTATTTAACATCATGCAACATGACTAGTACAAATGTTGGACCAAAACATTACCAGATTCACTGTGAGAGTCTTGTAGTCCTTGTCTTTCATCTGTCATATTTTAGATTGATGAATCAATGAATTACCTTTAACTGTAGTCTGAGTGAAACACTATGGGCACTAACTTGAACTTGCAACGTGCACGACTACTGTGTTGTGGAAACCAAGCAACAGACGGGGACACTAATATTTCCTAATTTATTGACATGTTGTGCAGCGCAATGTAGCTGAGTAATTTGTAGCATTTCATTTAACATCTATCTATCTATAAAGCAAGAAGCGTCTGTGTGTGTGTGTGTGTGTGTCTGTGGCACGCATATCTCGCTGACCGTTTGTCAGACTGATTACAAACTTGGCAGGTGTCTTGCTACAGGCATGAGTAAGTGCACTGCCGAATTTGACGTTGTTTGGATAAGAAATGCAAAAGATATCGTTAAATAGCCTATATCGGTAAAAGAAGCACGCATTGGGGTTCGCCGCTAGCCACTCCCCCTCCCACACAGCACTGTAGGACTGTAAGCTAAAGCTACCAGTGAGGATAGAAGCAGGGCTTTGGCAGAATTGGATCAGTGTAGGTTACACGGGTAAAAACTTAAGCGAGTGCAAAATAACTCCACGGATTTTGCAACAACACGCCAACATGCCAACACACACAGGTAGGCTATATGCAGTGGCTCTTCAAAATGACGTAAAAAATGATGTGCAATAAGCGGACACTTCGAATAGCCCAGGCTACTTTGGACTGTCTTTAGGCTTTGAATAAGCACATGACAATTCAAACTGCAAGGTCCTAAATTGAAACGAGCGATAATGGTCCCGAATCAAAGAACGTCCCAGAATGCCACACATGCAAAGCATAACCAGCGACAAGCAATGAGTGGCAGACAGTGTGATGTCACTTATAGGCCACCAGAGACTGTTTTTGAGTCACACCGTTGCAAATTCCATATGATGCATCATTCCACAAAATGGTTTGTTTTCTCTATCATCAAGTTATTCAATAGGCTAAGCATATAGCCTTGACTCAAAACAGCTGTTAGGATTATGTCATTTTGATTTGTAAAAAATGTCACATGCAGCCATGCTTAAATTCTGCTCACTTCACATTTATTATATTATTATATTATCTGTATGTAATTGGGCTACAGGAATAGCATGTTTGAACGGGCACTGCACTAGTCTGAGAAATATGAGCGACAATGACTTTAAATGAGAGTTTGTTGCTTATGAGTTTGTTTCATGGAAGCAGTGTCACTTAGATTCATGTACTGAGAACTTCCTCATCTGTGCACTAACCCAACGCTGCTTGCAGGCAGTGTAATGTTGTGTGGCATGACATTAGCAAAATACTTTGCACAATTCATTAACTTAGAATCAGCTTGAGCAGGTCAGTTTGAAGACATTGCATATCACATTGTGTATACAAACTAGAGCCTAATGTGTCATGTGGATATTTCAGACAGAGGGAGAGGCATTACATACCTTGTGTAGGGGGTTTCCCACCATGGCCAATCACCAACCAAGCCTATTCAACATTACACATCATGACCCAGGATACAATGACAAGCCTATTCAACATTACACAACATGACCCAGGATACAATGACAATGCACAGTTGACTGGTGGCATGAGTAAACACCAAGATCCGTAACAACCTGCCCTTCACGGTACTGTCACAGTAAATTTGTTCCGGCCAGGGAAAAAGTTCCGGATGACGCAACAATACCGTTCTAATCAGCTGTTCGACAGAGTTGCTACGCTGGTTGCTATGCAATACATCTGGTGAGGGCGGCTCGCGCATTAACGTGAAGTACATCTTGTCACTGCGTCATATCACCTCAGACCAGCGAGAGCGCCACTCCAAATTTCCTTGGGAACTTTGAATTCCAAAAATAATTCCGTGGAAATGCATGGATTCCAGTTGCTGCTACTGGAAGAAACTGTAATCCATGCATTTCCACTGAATTATTTTTGGAATCTGATCCCTTATCATACCTTCTTACTCGTCGCTCGACTTATCGTGACTAAATTCAAGATGGCTGCAAACGCTAAACTTCGTGAAGATACTGTCTGTATAAATCGTCTTGTAAGTAAACTACCAGTGCTTTTTCAAAGTTCTCAATGTCTCGTTTTAAATGTCAGGGCCCTCGGAAGTCTACCAATGAAGTGTGGAGACACATTGAGCCTCGTAAATGGTGTAAAACAGTGATTTATTTGCATGGCTATGCCGATGCCAAGGCACCACCATTGACCGCCTTGTTGGTAGCATCGGCTAACTAGCGCCAGATTTCGGAGTGCAGGGGACAAGCCGAGATGGGCTATGAGACATACGTTCACACTCGGTATCATGTTTCAAAACACTTTAGGTCAAAATCACACCGGAATTCTCCTTTAATGATCCAATCAGCAACACAACCAGACAAACCCTTTATGTGAGCACCCACAAATGCCAAAAAATTCTATATTTTCTTTTAGTTAAACCTCTTCATTGCTGTAACCAGTTGTGATCCAAGTTCAAGTTCAAGTTACTTTATTTGTACCCAGAGGTAGATTTTGTTTGCAGTATAGAGTCCTCATAGCCTGGCCTCCGCCTGCCTATGTACTTCCGCTCGATTTATTTTCCCTACAGTACTCCGTCTGGAATGGCTCTCGTTCACTTAATTTACTTCACTATCCCCAGGGCCGGCCCGAGGCATAAGCGAACTAAGCGGCTGCTTGGGGCCCCCTGGCCACCAGGGGGCCCCCAATCGAGTTTCTTTCTTTTTTTTACATAATAAATAACGTAAACAAGTGACATCAATGAATGAATAAATGAAACAAATAATAATTCAAAACAAGAAAATTCTGATTTCATTATCAATATGCCTGCCTACTGCTACTGTGTCTGCCAGCCTTTAGTCACGCGCATAAAGTAGACACCTCGGGTGCATAGACAATCGTGCAGACACTGCATCAAGTTCAAAAATCGGAAGAGACGGTAATGTTAAGAAAAGTCACAAAAAAGGACGTATCCCTCTGGTGCCGAAAACAGAAAGAAGAAAATGACAGAGGAGGAGAAAAACGAGCAAGATACAGGTATGTTTGCATGATTATTTACAGTATGTTTTGTGCTTGAGGTAGCTAGCTAGCTGTCATGATCTAATATAAGCCATCACCAGAGCTAAATCCCCGCCATCAACAGAGAAATGTCTCTCATATATATTTATATAGGTGTATTTCAGATGTCAAGGATATTGGGATTGTTTTGGATGTGCAATCAAACATGTACCCTAGCCATAGGTGGGCTTATGTTGTAAATTAAAGTTAGCTAGCTGACTGAAGTGGACATTAGCACTACAGTAGCTACATAAAAAACGTAGCTGAAGGCAAATTTACTACAGAGGGTTTGTTTCTGATTTCGCACCTGAAAGTGTTGATAGTTTATTACTGTTCTATAATATGTGACATAGTGGTAAGTCTGATAGCAACAGCAGGCTAAGCCCAGGCTCCCAGTCCCAACCCAACCCACTGACTAGCGCGACTCTGGGCATCGGTAACTTTCCAGCTTCATAGGCAAAGATGGAACAGTACGTGCGCTCTGCTCTAAGATCTTTGGAGAGAGATGGTGGTGTTTGAGAAAATATACCATGTTGGGTGGGGAGACTTCTGTGATGAAAATAGACTTACATTTGATTAAGATAGTGGCAAGTGATGTAGCGGTGCTACCCTAATATTTAGGCTGCAGTAGATCACCATGTTAAGCGTTCACCATACTGCAATTAAGTATACTTTTGATTATGCCTCATTTGCCAATAGAATATGTTAAGAATTGTTACATATGAAATTGCTTGTTGATGAGTGCAAGTAATGATAGCAAAATAAACTCATTCTGCTCGATCAAATATGCACTTATGCAATATTTTTTTTTCCAGAGACACTGTTGAAGTACTTTGGAGCACATCTCTACCACTACCTAACTCTACCTCATCAAGTGTCTGCCTCCATGGCTGATGACACAGAAGGTGAGGTTTTCTTGATGGCAAATGGTTACATAGCCTGTTAATATGACATGACACATTTAACATTTTTTAACAGTTTTTGTTTTATTTATTTATGTATTTATTTAATCATTGCAGGTTCGTCCACTGCAGAGTTGCAGATACCTGAAAGCCAGGAACGAAGTAGGAATAAGTATCTATTTTTTGGGACATTTTATTTTTGATTATTAATGTTTGTATATTTTGGTTTTATTTTCTAGTTAAAAATTGCTCATTTAATGCACATTTGCGGATTTGTTCTGCAAATCTGTTGAAAAACAAGTCATTAAACGGATGTACTTGTTTACAACAAATACAAATGCTGTTGTATTTGTCAATTCAACTTCAGTAAACCACCCTTATTGCTTCACTTTGAATATGAATGTTTCAAATAAATCTGTGATTTTAGTACCCTCTAAGATTAAAAGGTGACAGGGTTGGTGTAAATAACAACTAATACATTGGTTTACCAAGCACATGGGGCCAGAAGTCTAGAGCGGAGCCCCAAAACATTTTTGGCATGTGAGCAAGGATGGATTACTGAATGAGCCTACCGAGTCCTTATGCATCTGTGTCCAGGGGGACAGTAGTTAATAATCAGTCACTGTATTAATACATAACCTCACTGTATTCATTTATAATATGACATTATAGTGTGAAGTTGTCAATTATCGCCAAGCACAGGTGACTGCGTTGTGGGAGGGGGCCCCCAAATCAAATTCTGCTTAGCGCCCTCCAAAAGGCTCGGGCCGGCACTGACTATCCCCCATTTATGCAGTGATCGGGCTCCCTTTTTAACATTGAGGTCTATGGCAGAATCCAACAATTTCCCAGAATTTGTCAAAGCCTTATTTTTCTAACAATGGATGCACATTTCGGACACGGTATCATGATCTCTAAACCCTCCTCCCCATTTCAGGAGAATGTCATGACAGTATGACCCTCCAGTCGTTAATGACATTAATGAAGGTGTACACCAAGTTTGTTTTGTACTCCGGCTTCTGTCTGGCGTGGAACCGAGATGTTCAAACGTCAGTCATACGTCAGTGACACGCCCCTGTGCAGGCGGAAACTGAACCATAGCCAGTCTCTGACTGAACTCCACTTTGCCCTCATAGACATGAACTAGGACGACCCATCTTGCTACGCATTCATTATCTTTGGCGGCACGTTCCGCTGGTTTAAATGATCTATGGCCACATCCATTTCATGTCTATGCCATGGGGCAAGGATGAGCCTTTTGTGTTTATTGTTTAGAGCTTTCTGGTTGGATTATTTTGTGTTTATTCCCAAATGTCTTTGTGTAGTTTATTTATTGCAAGCAAATGTGCGGTTATCTTTTTAAATGTTTTGGTAATGTCTGAAAGTTAATTGATTTTGTTGTGTTCCCCTTTTAGTTATTCATAGTTGGCCAGTCTGTATTTAAGTTCCCCTTTGTCCCATGGGCACAGAACTTTATTTAAAAAAGTAATTTATTGATTTTTGGTAATAAAACCATTTTTTGCGGAATTTGCAAATTGGATCCCTGTGTCGACTGCTCGATCCCTCACACATAGATAAAGGTTAATATATATATAAACAACAATAAATAAACACCTGTGCAAAGCATATAGCTGTGACTTGTTCCTCAGTGTAATGGCTGCAGGCACAAAACTGTTTTTGTGTCTTTTTGTTCTACACCTAGGGATTGTAAACCTACGCCCAGAAGGGAAAAGCTGAAACTCTGTGTGCAATGGATGGGAACTGTTGTTTAAAACCGATCCGATCAGCAATATAACCAAATAAAAGGCACCAACAAATACCTTCAACAAATTCTTTAGTGTGCCACCTTGTCACCAGTTGAGCTGCTTGAACTCCAGTCAGTCAAAAACAAAAACATTTAGTCTTTCATTTTCTTTTTTACCGTGAGCGCAGAGCTAAAAGGAGGGGGTCAACTGTCAACTTACTGAGCTATTGTTCCCACTTGTCTTGTGGGAAGGACTGTAAAAGCACAGTGGTGATGATGTCCTCTCGTTGTGCTGCAGTCTGCAATTTTTGGCTCAGACAAAGAGTGGACTTTGATGAATTGCACTATGTCTTAATTGCACAATTTTCCCCCAAGCTGACAAACACCGCCCGAGGAGAGAAGAAGAAAAAGAGAGAGCGAGTGAGCAAGTGAAGGAGAGAGAGAGTGAGGGATAGAGTGAAGGAGGAAGGGAGTAAGGGATAGAGTAAGAGTGAAGACACTCATTTCTGGTCACTTCTTGCTTTCCGACCGTCAGCACAACGTTTGATATTCCCCCAGGCACGGTTCTTTTGATGGCTAGAAATTTGTCCACGTCCACTGTCCTCTTCTGTCGGACGCCGGTGTGGCGTGGTGTCTCCCTCTCCCTTCATCCCCAGCCTTTGTTGAGCTTTATCTGGCTTCTCCAGGGCGCCTTTGATGTAATGAGAATTGAAGTGAAGCGAAAATGAAAAGATACACATCAGGCCTTGCCACCACCGCCGAGTCGCCGACGCGCTGTTGCCCCCCCCCTCCCCGAGTTCTACACTGGTGCACTAATGCCTTGATGTAATTACTTTAATTCACTCAAAAGACAAGTTTATTGATCAGAGGATTTGGTCCGGTGGCTAAGCTCATCGATCTGACCTGGAATATTTTGCCCTAACGGTGTTTTGCTCGCGTAGGGCCGCACCTGTCTGGACCGGCTGGCTCATGTGTTTGTCTTTGAAGCGTTCACATTCTGTTGATGCCTCTAAATAAACAATAATTAATGGAACAGAACAAAGTGAGTCCCCACTGCAGTAAAACAGCGTCTTCTGATGAGCTTCATCTCTGACAAGTGATGAGCTGCTGCTCAGGGAGGCACTCTATTTTACTCGGCTCGGCTCGACTCTATTTTACTCTATTCTACTCTACTCTACTCTATTCCATTCTATTCTACTGTGCTCTATTCTGTTCTATTCTATTCTGTTATTCTGTTCTATTCTACAGTATTCTTGTTGTTTTGATGTGCTCAAATATGGTCGGCTTTGGCCAATCAAAGGAAGGCCTAACTGCTGGTTCTTTAATGGCCAATACTACATCTGCGTATTTGCTGTTGTCTGGAATGTGGGTCGAATGCTTCACACAAAGGTACATATGACTGTAATGTTTTACTCCAACCCTCATAAGACTTATGTGTGGTATAGACAAGACATTGCAGATGGCATATTCCATTTGCATAAGCAGAGCTCAGTGACATAATAATGGAAGGTAAGTTAAAAGTCGGATTCAACAAGTTGAATTTGGTTCCAACCTCAGGCAATGCTAATTCTGTCCAATCTTGGCCCGTCTGTTTTTTAGGGGACTGATAGATGATGATGAGGATGGTGATGAAGGGTAAAGGGACACTGTCTCTGACACTTTATCAGAATGCTTTATGATAATGCTTTTGGAACACCCACAACACTGATTAGACAAATTAATCTGTCTTTTAAAAAAATTATACTTTTAGCTTAGCTTTCAAAAGAATTGAGTATTACACGTTCCCCAAAGCAATTTGTGAATGGCAGATTGTTACTGCATTACATCACAATCAAGTCATATTGTATCCATAACATGTAGTATAATGATTCCTATTCTGACTCTAACCCTAAATATAGCCTAATTTTAGTGTAACACTAAACACTTAATTGTAACACTAAACACTTAATTTGTTTCTTGTTTTAATTTTGGAAATTTGCCTGCCCCTTGTAGGCGTTCATGACTACAACTGACAGCAAGTTGACAGTTGGCCTTTGCTAATTTGGCAAATAGGAGGACCGCCAGCCCATTATCAATACGCTATTCTAGAATTAATCGTTTAAAACATAAACGAAAATTCCAAGAGATTCCGCCCCGTAACTCATTTTTTTCATGTGTTTTACGGGGTTTTACGGGTTATAGTAATGTTGTCAAATAAGCCATTACTTCAATTCATCGTGTTTCCTTACTCTCTGACAACATATGGTGATCATTTTTGGAATGGTTACAATTTATTTTCCATTATTTCCTACATACTGGTCCTTTAAAGCACCATATAATGTAGCTATTTCTGAACATGTCTCAATGTGACTTTGATCTGAACTGTGTATTCTCTGCAACAAGTACAACATAAGTACACTTTGTAGGACAACTGTCATTAGTCAGATAATCAGTAATGTTCTGGGGTGTAGCTGAACTGAGTGGGGGCTCAAGGGCGAGGTGGTCTCTTAAAGGAGAATTCCGGTGTGATTTTGACCTAAAGTGTTTTGAAACATGATACCGAGTGTGAACGTATGTCTCATAGCCCATCTCGGCTTGTCCCCTGCACTCCGAAATCTGGCGCTAGTTAGCCGATGCTACCAACAAGGCGGTCAATGGTGGTGCCTCGGCATCGGCATAGCCATGCAAATAAATCACTGTTTTACACCATTTACGAGGCTCAATGTATCTCCACACTTCATTGGTAGACTTCCGAGGGCCCTGACATTTAAAACGAGACATTGAGAACTTTGAAAAAGCACTGGTAGTTTACTTACAAGACGATTTATACAGATAGTATCTTCACGAAGTTTAGCGTTTGCAGCCATCTTGAATTTAGTCACGATAAGTCGAGCTACGAGTAAGAATGAACAGGTATGATAAGGGATCAGATTCCAAAAATAATTCAGTGGAAATGCATGGATTCCAGTTGCTGCTACTGGAAGAAACTGTAATCCATGCATTTCCACAGAATTATTTTTGGAATCTAATCCCTTATCATACCTGTTCATTCTTACTCATCGCTCGACTTATCGTGACTAAATTCAAGATGGCTGCAAACGCTAAACTTCGAGAAGATACTGTCTGTATAAATCGTCTTGTAAGTAAACTACCAGTGCTTTTTCAAAGTTCTCAATGTCTCGTTTTAAATGTCAGTGCCCTCAGAAGTCTACCAATGAAGTGTGGAGATACATTGAGCCTCGTAAATGGTGTAAAACAGTGATTTATTTGCATGGCTATGCCGATGCCGAGGCACCACCATTGACCGCCTTGTTGGTAGCATCGGCTAACTAGCGCCAGATTTCGGAGTGCAGGGGACAAGCCGAGATGGGCTATGAGACATACGTTCACACTCGGTATCATGTTTCAAAACACTTTAGGTCAAAATCACACCGGAATTCTCCTTTAACAACATGGCTGACAGGGGTTTGCCAGAGAATTTGCGGGTCTTTGGGCTGATTTCCTGACAATCTCTCCTCCCACGCAGTCACTAAATGCCCTGAATAAAAAAATTCTCGGGAGATAACGGGGAAGGGAAGAAAAAGCCCTCAGAGGCTGAGATAAGAGACTGTGTGATTGATCAGAACGATAATGGCTGCTCTTTCACATTGCACTTCCAAACTGTACTCCCTGTCATGCATTTAGAGCAGGTCCTTGATGAGTGTTGGGATGGCAGCATGACTTGCTGGGCTTGTGTATGCGTGTGTGCGTGTGTGTGTGTTAGGGTAGGTTAATACCAAGGTAGAAAATTAAATTCAGCAAGAGGAGCACATCAGTACAGTATTAGGCCTAGTATTTACTTGATCTACAGATGCTCAGATTATCAACACATTATCTGTTGACACTCGGTTAACTTCCCTTCATGGTTAAGGTTAAGGTTAGGGGTTGGGTTTGGTTAAGATGATCTTCAGTAAATGTTCAACAACAATTTTGTATGCTGAACTTGAATGTTAACAGATGATCTATTAAGACTCTATGGGTGAACTATCCAAGTAAAGTATTAACGTGTTAGCTACTGTACAGTAGCCTATAGCCTACACTCTTAAAACAAATGTGTTGAAAACACAACTTGCGTTGTTTTTTAACACATCTCTCTACCCAAATAGGGACAGCACATTAGTTTTAAGCGTGTAGACTATCTCCTTAATGACAATCACTTCCTATCACTATCCATGAAATGTTTGCATCAAAGAGATTGTTTTGTTTTTCCATGCTCTTTTGGAATAGCACCTACACTGTGGACTGCTCTTGAGAAAACAGCATTAAATTGATCTATCCAAAGTCTTTTACATTCTCATTGCAGCAAAATGGGTTTCATTTATACTAATTCCCATTAACGTTTCTACTGTTGTGAGTTAAATTCCCTTAGGCCCAACAAATTGCTCAGGAAAAAAATAATCATGATTAGAAACCCAGACATTACCATGAATCATCACTCACAACAACCTTACACAACCCTAATTACAGTAAACACACACCAGGGCATTGTGTATTAGCCGAGGCATAAACAGACACTGTCCAACACACCACGCATGAATAAACCAAAACTCAGTAATAATACTAATACTGCTGCATTAGTAATCTGCAATCTGAGATGTGGAGACTGAAGGAATTCTACCTGTGCAGCAGGGGTTTCATTAACTGGTTGATTAGTAATTAATCGACCAGACTATTCATCGAATAGACTATTAAAAATCACTAGCTGGTGCTGTAGACCAGTGTTTTTCAACCTTTTTTGTGCCACGGCACACTTTTGACACTTAAAATGTCCCACGGCACACTAACATCCTGTGTGAAGAAAAAATAAACCAACCAACCAACCATACCATAGCCTAAAATTTCAAATAATACACAGATATGGCTACTATGCAAGACCTGCTCAATAAAACAAGTGCCCTCTGTTTCATTTGTAGGTGACTATATCTAATTTAATTCTCAGTAGGTATCACAGTATTAAATGCTCAATACATGTCAATACAAAAGTTTCAAAGTACTACACTATGACTAAAGACTACAAAAAGTACTACACTATGAGTAAAGACTACAAAATGACTGCCAGCAGTTTACGCATTCTCTCTGCTTCTGTTTTGTGTATGTATTTTTGTAAGTTTGCAATTTTGCACAAATCAGAACCAAAATTCACTACCACAGCAGCAGTCACTAAGTCAAGTCAAGTCAAGTCAGTTTTATTTTTATAGTGCATTTAACATGCACAGAGTGCAACCCAAAGCACTCCACAAACAAGACACATAACAAAAAGACAAAAGATACCGGATGGATTTAAATACATTTAAAACATAACAAACACAAAAGATGCCGGACGGATTCATGTTAAGTTAGTCCAATTTCCAAACCAGCTGAAAATGTCCAAGGGCAATGATGACCTGCGCACAGCTGTGTCTTCACAACCAATGCAACGCCAACAAAGTTCTTTATATATCTATCTATCTATATATATATATATAGCAAAAACCCTATTCTGCCGTGCCATTCACCACAGGAGTGCTCAGCTTGCTCCTGTTTTCCCCAGAAGTGAGAAGCACTTGCTACCAGTCATGACCACAAAGCTAAACAATGGTGCTTGCTGATTTCCTGTTGTCCACACAAAAGCCATTCCCTCTGAGGCACAGCTATGATTTTATAATCAACAACAATAAGGCACGACAGCCTCCCATCTCACAGAATGAGGCACTCTGGGAGTCTCCGGTGTGCACTTGCTCTCATTTTACTTCCTGACATTATGACACCAGTTCTTCTCTTTGAGGCTCATGGTGTGTCCAAATCAGATGCTATCCAGGTCTGGTACAGGCTGGTCTGGTGTGGTAGTACTCAAAGGTTTTCCCCTTTAATATTGAACAAAATGGACCGAATAAAATCAGTAGAGAAGCCCAGATTTGGTGGGGCATCATCTTGGCAGATGGAGATCTTAGTTTCAACAGTGCTTCCACAGTTATAGTTTTTGTTTTGTGTCAGCCAGGCAGCTACAACGCTACACTCTGGGGGCATGTTTATGAGCCCCCATGTTCATGCCCTCAGAGTGTAGCGCTGTAGCTGCCTGGCTGTGCTAGCTGTTAGATGCAGCAACTCAAGCTAGGTAAAACCGATTGTTTTCAGGTTTTTCGTTATGACAGTACTCAGTGACCTCGAAAAACAGATCTATGTGAAAAATCTGGAATTACCCTTTAAGTATAAAACCAGCATGAATTGTGATAAACAATCATTTGCATTTACTTCATCTATTTGCTTTCAAGGTTTGAGGAAAATGTCCATTGAAAAATGAATTGCCCGTATCTGATTTAAATCTATCCTTCCTCACAACATGAGCAGATTTTTCAACTAATTTGGGCTCAATTATCCTGATATCCATGTGTTATCTATCTGATGTTATCAAGGAAGCTACCATCTTGTACAAATCGAGTGTGATTGTGATCTTAGCTGTGACTGACCTGTAATTCGCCTCAGGTTCCATTCTGAGGGGATTAGACCGATGACGTGGAGGACATGGTGACTTTGGACCAAGGGTTGTGACAAATTAAACTTAATATGTCCATCATGTCAAACATGTATGATTCCCAGAGCTTTGGTGATGCTATTAAGATGTACAGGCCACAATCTGCCTCCAATGTGCTGAATGTGGAGATTTCCTTTTTTAGATTTAATCAAATATAAAGGAAGGTTCTTCCTTCCTTTCTTTGTTTCTTTGTTTCTTTCTTTGTTTCTTTCTTTCCAACTTCTTTTCTTTCTTTCCATCTTTCTTTCTTTTTTTTTCACTACATTCTGTGCTTGAGTGCCTAAGAGCTGAAACCACAGACAAAGTGGAGCATTATTAAAAACTGCCCATAATTGAAACTTTTCCTTTGACAGAATTGTGATGGAGGCAGCATGTCATTATTTTTTTTTTCATTTTTCAGTTCAGACCGTATGTGGACAAGAGGACATTTGAAAGCAGCTATTAACTTCCTGTTCCTGTTCTGACCATAACTGGCCATTCTTGATAAAAAAATATCGTTGAACTTGATTAAAGTGGCATCAATGATACCATGAGTCACACCTGTTGAATGTCCTGCACCTGCTCTATATATGTCAGTTTAATATAGGTTGTTTCACCATCAAAGTAAGTGCTTGGCATTATACATGTCTGTGTGCCTCAAATGATGTGACTATGCTGGATAACTGCATGTTACTATTAATGACTAGACTTAGCAGTAGAGTTTAGATTCTCTGCCCGAACCCGAACTTGACCTGACCTGACCCGCGGGCCAGGCCGATATTTCCCACTACTAACCTCGGGCCGGGCCGGGTCGGATCCTTGATCAAGCATTTTTTTAAATCATTAGCCTACTTGGGTGGAGAGCTAAAGCTATGCCATAATCAGCAATATATATATAACAAAATAAAAAAAGGAGAAATAAATTTGAGCAAATTTGGAGGAAAGTCGGAGGTATGGAACCATTTTAAACAAGTCGTGACATTTAAACAAGTGACAACATAGACTGTGTTGGCTTTGTTGCGTGCATTAAGTGCAGCATGCTGCTCGCCTATGACAGCAAAAAACGGGGACTTTGACGATGAACAGACACATGAAGCAGGCTTGCCATGGCAAAAAGGATGATAGTCAGCCTTCAATGTCCTCTTTTGTCACTTCTCCAAGCAAACCCCAGAGTGCGAGGCAAGCCCTCACAGAGAAAGGCCTGGAATTTTGCTGCTGGGACATAAGGTCATTTTACGTTGTCAGTGGCTTAAGTTTCTTCATTGGGAACCATTTGAGATCCATTCCATTCTGAATAAACAAACAACGTAGTTTACATGTTTCGTCCTTCGTTGCATTAGGCTATACATTAAGATAATTTTAAACAGATTTCTGTAGTTCAAACAATTTAGAATTGTAGTTGAGAACGTCAGTTATAATGGCCCACGTAGGCCTATTAAAAAAATTGTCAGGTTAAAATGTTAGGCCCGATCTAAGCTCTACTTAGCAGCACCCTAGACAATTGGAAAAAATTATAGCAAAAAAGCCCCATTATCCTTCAGATTAATAATAAAAAATATTTTTCAAGAAGGTTGAATTGAAACAAAGTGCTTATCCTGATTGTGAAACTACAGACTGGGCCTTTCAAATTGTAAAGGTAATAGAAAATAGAGCTTGGAGTGACCTAACCTTGTGTCTAATCATGTCTGTCACATGAGTGAAAAACATTTGTCAACACTGTCTACATTTGGTACTTCACTTCATCAAGAACAAGTACCGGTATCAGTGAAGTGATCATTTCTGTTGTATTGACAAAAGACATGTAAAAGAGTTGTGAAAAACAGCTGGGCTATTTCCCTTCTCAGGGACTGGGAGGGCAGCCTACAAAGGACCCCACAGAGCTGAAGGACCCCCTGTGGTCCCAACCATCACATCTTCTATGATTACCGAAAGCTACTTACGCCGGAGCTTTATGTGAATAATTTCCACTCTCTAACCCAGAAAGACATTAGTCTGTGATTAATTTCACCCTCCCCACACCTCCTCCTAATTGTGCCCACCAGGAAGCCACTGATGGGAGAGATTTGGAATAAAAAACAGACTAAAGACTCGTCAGATTAAATTAGCATTTGATATTTTGCACTCATTGTTTGAAGCTTGTCAGGATGCCATGAAGGCCACTGGTGGTTACTTGAGGCTCACCAGGTATATGTGAAGTCTGTTCAGATCTCTTCATTTAAGGTCATTAAGTGAGTAGGGGGAAAGAAAAATGTTTATGGGATATTTTTTTGGGTAAGGCTATTTGCACCCCTGGTACAATTAGCAGTGTATGCTATTCGTACCCTGGTGCAATTAGAAGTGAATTCTATTCGTACCCCGGTGCAGCAATGTGTTCTATTAATTATTATTATTTACTTGCACCCCTCTGACATATTGATCACACAATGTAATAATAATAATAATAAAAAAAAAAACGAGCAACATGTTTTTGTTGCTACGTCACAGCTCAGCTTTGTAATAGACACTCTGAATAAGGTATGCTGTTTGCATCAATGTATAGTTAGAAGTGGATGCTAATCGTACCCTGGTGTATAGTAATGTATGCTATTTACACCCTGGTGCGTGAACTAGCTAATTGTTGCTATCAAAACTGTTTGAGAACCGCTTTCTTGTTCAAATTGCGTGCCTTCTCCCCAGAGACGTTGGTACATGTGCGCACTCACTCTGCCAAAACACATCATGCAGGAATCAAACCCCAGTCCCCCACATATTAAACCATGTCTGTGACCACTGCACTATCTACTTCCACAACTCTAGGGGTGTTTGCAGGTAAACTTATAGTTTTATGCCTGAGCGTCATATTCACAAAATTTCTGTTAACTAATAAACTTAAGGTTGTATGTGTTCAATGAACGAAGATTATGAAAATAAAACACAACTTTTCAATCTAAAACTTAATTTGAACAGATATTAGTACCGAATCCTTTCAGAACTCTTCACTTTCTGCTGACGAAAAAACGAATGTCCGCCATGTTTTTTGTGCACGTGAGTAACATCTTTTTGATGTCACAGGATGTGAATAGCTCAGCTGTGTGGCCAAGGCTATTTGTACCAGGGGTGTAAATAGACACTCCATATTTTTTTCTTGACATTACTTCACATTATGTCTAGTCTTACATTATTGGACATTGTCTCCAGAAATACATTTGGCTTATCACTGAAGAAACAGAACTTCACCTTACTGCTGAAGGCCTTTTACACTCACCTCTCTGCAAAAACAGCCTCTACTGTTAGACGGTATTTTCTAACAACTCTGATGAGTTCAGGATAAGCCCCCCCCCCCCCTCTTTGTTTGTGGGAATCAGCCTTGTTGTAACACATAACATCACCTTTAGAAATCTGAATTGGTGCTGCCTTGATCATCTGATTACGTTAAGTCTGCAGAATGGCTCCACGCAATGCAACCCAATAGTGCTTTTAACATGCCCCAATGTGTAACACATCATAATACTTTGTATTATTAAACTAATTCCAAGGTTCAGCCAACTGGGAGCATGTCTACTACAGCCAACCAAACTGGAGCAATATGATATTTTGTAGTCATGCATGGAGTAAGCATGGGGCATTGCTCACTGTAAGTATGTTAAGAACACACACTGTTCTATATCTTTCACAGCACGCAGCTCCAGACACTGCATCATGTGAATGGTCATGACAAGAACCACAAATGTAAGTATTCCCAGAATTCCATTTTATTCATCTTTCAACCCTTACATAATTTATAACATGCCTACAGCTTTATGGGAGTGCATATGATTTTTATGATTTTTGTGCAGTGTGAAGTAATTTTCTGCTAGTGGATTTATTACAGACTTGGGGGTCATGAATACAGTCAGCTCCATAAAGGACTTGTGCGGAGTAGCAGAGAAAGAAGTCCGTAATGTTCTGAACGCTGTCTGTATGTCAAAACACACATGCTTTCACACATACCGTACACAAACAGACGCACACACACACACACACACACACACACACACACACACACACACACACACAAAATCCACACACACCAATCCACTGCTTCTTAGCTGTAAATCAACAGCAACATCATGGCAATCTCAGCTTAATGTAGTGTGCTGCTGATTCAGTGAAAAGACCTGGGCTATGTCATTCCAGCACATTCCATATGCCAGAGTGTTATTTGCTGCTATTAAGAGAAGTCAGAGAGAGATGTCTGAAAGTGGGGTTCAACATGAGGTGGGGGGTGTAACATGATGTGCACATGTTAGTTGTTATTGGTTCATTTTATTGATTTGAGAAGGGGAATTAAATGTTTCAACTGGCACTCCAATACACCAGCCCACACACACACACATACACTCACATACACTCTCTCACACACACACACACACACATACCTGAGTACTCAGTGGGATGGTGGTAGCATAGTGGCTAAGGCACTGGGCTAGCATGCAGCTAGAGAGCAGTGCATAACCCTAATTCTTCCATTTTGCTACGAAAAGTCTGCACAAGTTAATTACCAAATGTTTCACCAACTACTATCCACTGTCAAGTTTACACTCGTTATCATCCAATAATAGCCCCCTGGTTTTTCTTAAACCAGAGTTATCCTTCAACGATTTTTAGCGAGATAGTAACACTCAAAAGTACCAGATAACAGTATCATTATTTATTAAAAACAAACCTTCAAAAAACTACGAATCCCAATCCTGAATTCAGATGTACATCAGAGGCCTGTGGGGTAGCTTTTAGTCCTGTCTGGCAGCATGCATGAACAGACAATAACAATAACATATTAATCAGCCCCCTAATTCAGCCACTGATTATCTCCAGCTCCGTGGCGCGGCTGAGTGATGTCTGCCCCTCAGCTGCACTCGCAGAGCTGAGCTACTCCTCCGCTCCCTCACCACCAGTCAAAACAAAAACATTGTGACGGTCCGCGCTAGAGATGGCAGGTGCCAGTCTGGACAAACGGGCACCGTGCAGGGCGTGTACTGTAGCTGCAGTGGAGATGCCCAGCTGACAGGCGGGCGTGCAGGGTTTTTTTTCTGTGCCGATGGCCCTGGTTTATTGAAACAGGTGAGGCGCTACATGGTACCAAGCCCCACTGATGGCGTGGGTATATTATTTGCATGTTGTGATGAGGGCTGTAGGCGGGTAGGGGGGATATTAAGAGAATGAATCCCCCCCTGCCCAAGCACACACTCATGCACACTAACGCACATATGCATACACACACACACACTCACACACACACACGCACACACACACACATTACACATGCACCCACACACTCACACACACACACACTGCTGCAGGCTCCCTGTTGCAAGGTATCTGTTAACTGAGTGTGAATCCCACACTAACAAGTAGTGAATAAACAGGGGAGAAAGTGCCAGAGAGTGAGAGGCTGTTGCTGTACCACCTAGCCACAGAACATGTAGGAAAGCTGTATTTCCCCTCTCTCTTCCACATTTGAGACAATCTGATACTACTGACTGTCATACATATGTATAAGATGCCCTAGGTTGCACAGTCTATTCACTTCAAGAGGTGAATGCTTATGTGAGTGAGACATGAATGTTTTGTGGTGATATGGTCTGGAAGCAACAGTAATGGTTTTGGGGTGGATAATTAATTTTGAATTTAATTTAATTTAATTCTGTTTATTTTTTATCAATATTGCACATAACATTAAATAAGTCAAATTCAGGCACTCTGAGGAGAGCTTCAACCCCCTAGAGCAGAGGTTGTGAACCGTTTGAGCTTGAGTTTAGCTGTTTATTTTATACTCACAATGTCATATGAAACTAAAGTTGTTTCAGATATATCACAGTGGCACGTGCACATTTCTAAATCAAAATATTAATATGCCTATGTGGGGCTGTAGATTGTTTACTTACTCTTGAAGGACGAACTCTGCATGAAAAAATGACCAATCATTTATATAAATGGGTTGGCAGCATGATCTATTTCAGCTGCTTATTGTCTGCTGCAGATGGAGTATGACCTCACACAGATGGATGCAATATGTAAGGTGACACTTTATTTATGGTCTAACCCACCCACTTAATTACGTAACGGGATATTTGGAGAATCACGCTTGGATTAATGAAGACATTGGTTTGCCAGTAGAGGCCAATTACCTGCTGACAATCACATGTTGCATGCACAAAAGGCAGAACATTCATCAGCTTCCCAAAACCAGCAAGTGATTTTAATTTCTTTCTTTTTAAAAAAACTTTAGCTGGCCCCCTACTGTGCGTTAACACAGAATATCAGATATCACCGCTTATGTGTCAATTTATTAAAAACAGTGTCAGTAATACAAAACCACTTTTAAATGAAGGCAATGGCAACTTAGTGAAAAATCTTTATACAACATAATACATCATATTCTCAAGGGAAAAAACAGCCAACACAGTGTCTACTCAGACAGATAAAAAAAGATTTGTTGCACAAAAGCTGCTACCTACTGAACTCCCCCTCCACACACACACACACACACACACACACACACACACACACATACACACACACACATAAACAACATGGTCGGTATCTTAACTTCTGCACCAACAGCGTTCATTTCATCTTGATGAAGGGGGAGTGGGGGATGACGGGCGAACACAGGCCGAGCGTGTTGGACACGGTTAGTGGCTTTTCCCCCGATCCTGTGAAGTCTGCACTCCATGGGAGCTCCTGCCAGTCACTCATCCTCCGTGTGAACTTGAAGAGCAGCAGGATGCCTTTGACTCCTACCTTTCATGTTTTCTTTCTTCCCTTTTTTTTTTTTTTGTTGTTGTCGGGGCCGTGCCCAGTACTGGATTAAAGTTCTTTTCTAGTGCAAACTGACAGGAAGCAAAGAGTTTGCCTGTTGCAATTAAACAGGGCTTTCATGAGTGTCATCCAGTAGTTGAAAGACTCAAGCTGCTCTTCAGTCACCTGCCAACACCATTGTGTGATTAGATCATTTGTCTCTCCGCGGTCTAATTCACTGGATGGGTTCATATATTATCACCATCACACAGAAAGACATGTTTTGTTTTTACATCAGCCATAACTGTGGAAAAGAAATGCGGTGAACAGCCGTGTCATGAATACTGACTGCAACAGACATATGTAGTAATTGTGTGTATGATCCTCAAGGATGTAGATGAATTTTTTTTCATCATCAAGCCTGGTCTTCCCCTCTTTACCACTCTTTTATTTTAATATGATTTATTGATAGATTATAACCATTGTGTGTGAGTGTGTGTGTGTGTGTTTGTGTGTGTGTGTGTGTGTGTGTGTGTGTGTGTATATGTGTGTGTGTGTGTAATATGATTTATTGATAGATTATGACTGTTGTCTACATATTCTATGAATGGGTATGAGTGTACAGTGATACAAGCAGATTACAGTAACAACAGATTGGAACATCATTGACTTCAAGCCATTATTTGCCTGAATACTTAAAGCTTGAGCTGTCCCGCTCTAAAAGATGTGTGTTGAGATAAGCATTTTCAATACATCCAGTGCAGTTTCAGTAAGTTATATTTGACTTTTTACAGATGGGTAAGACACCACAGAGGACCTATAGTTGTGTGATGGTGTCTGATTCTTGTTCTAAAACAGGAGGCCCCTAATCCACTGGACTGGCCCGAAGTCCATCAGTCTCCGAGAGGAAGGGACGAGCGTGCGGACAGTCTCCGAGAGGAGGGACGAGCGCGCGGACTGAGAAGCGGGGACGAGACGGATGAGTTCGCTAATCAGAGCTGCGGCCGAATATAATACCCCCGGCGTTCAAAAAGATTAATGTTGCTTTCCTCTCCACCAGCCCATCTCCTTCCTGGATCTGTGTGTGTGTGTGTGTGTGTGTGCGCGCACAGCGAGTAGAAAGTGCTACGTCAGCACTTTCGGAGGAGAAAAAACTAGCCCAGGGTAGAGATGAGACGAGCGGCTCCCGCCACCGGTCAGGCTTCGCTGGTGACCACGAATGGAGATGAACGTGTAAAGATGGCTTGATTCATGCGCGCGGATGGCGCCCATACATCATATTAACCCCGCCAGTGGCATCCGTAATAGCCCAACAACAGCAAGCAAATGGGACCCTTGACCCAGTTAGGCAAGGCTGAACGTCAACACTGTCGCTCGCACAGCTCCCGATGAAGTAGCGCTGGAGTGAATATGTGTGTGTGTGTGTGTGTGTGTGTGTGTGGGGGGGGGAGGTAATTTAAATATTTAGACTGGAAGTGGGTAGTGCATTGCTTGTGTACATTAAGGAGCTGGTCATTAGAACGCGCTGACTGTGAAATAGCTGGGGCTGTGGCATGAGTCGGCTGCAGTTGGCATGGCAATGAAAACTGGGTTGCTCTCCTATTAATCACATGCTGAGATCTAGACAGACACGACACGAGAGAAAGAAAGAAAGAACAAAAGAAAGAAAGAGAAAGAAAGAAAGACATTTACTCTTCCCTTCCCTCTTACTGACACAGAAACAAGTTTAGCTACTTTAAGAAGCTACTTTATGGAATGACCATGTTCATGCTGTGGCAGAGGAGGGAACTGTGGGTATAAACTGTGTGCTTCACATGTGCTGCATGGAGCTGGCCAATCAGAGGATGGGCCAAGGGTGGAGGAGATAGAAGATGGAGCTGGAGGGCTGAAGGAAAAGCCTTGCCCCCCCCCCCTCCCTTCCAAGAGTGTGTGTATGTGTGTGAGTGTGTGTGTGTAAGAGAGAGAGGGAGAGAGATAAATAGTGTGAGAGAGATAGAGAGGCAGAGAGAGGGAGAGAGAGATAGACAGAGTGAGAGAGAGAGAGAGAGTGGGCAGAGGCTAGGCGAGGCGAGTTCGGTCTCAGCCAGCCCTTTGGCTCCCTTTCAAACCGACTTCAGAAAGCCCTCAGTTAATTAAAAATTAACCTTCGATGATTCATCTGCGGTCTCGATCAAAGCAATTCCAACAGACTCCCATTAGCCGCACATTTGAGAACATTTGTAATCAAATTACCGTGGAGGATTACAGGGGAGAGAGGGGGCCCCGACCCAGCCCAGCAGCCCAGCCCGGGCCAGACCGATCTCTCCAATCTGCCATCTCACTTTCTGCACATTTCATGGGCCTTACCCCAGCGTGCACGGGCTTCTTCCCCTGCTGTACAGCGAACTGGGGAAGTGCCCAGGGGTCCAGGAGCAGTAGCATAGGGTCAGATGAGGAGGAGGCCAAAGACCGGGCCAAATGGGAGAGGCTCTTGCACTGTAGATGACTTTTTACACTCACACAACTGAAGTTTGTCTCAGATAGTGTGAGCCAGTGTGTGTGTGTGTGTGTGTGTGTGTATGTGTATGCGTGCATGTGTGTGTGTGTGTGTGTGTGTGTGGGTGTGTGTGTGTGTGTGTTTGTGAGAGTTTTGTTATGTCATATTTACTCATAATGAGGAAACAGGGATGTGGAACTAGACATGAGTCTTTTAGATGAATTCATTCTGCTGCAGACCCATTAGCAAATCGTTAAGAAACCATCACTATTTGTATGTCTTCCCACTGCAGTTCATCATATAGTGTATCTATAGGCTATTCAGTATGATTGCAAGGATTGCACAAATTTGTTTTATCGTCCTGTTTAACTGTCTGGCAGAACAAAGCCAGTAGCATACACTGACATCTCTTTTCCACAAAGCCCTTATGGGTTATTTACAAAATGATGTCTGGGTATCACAATATTTCATTCATTACTCACATCTTAAGGATTAATAGATGCAGTAAAACATGAACAAAATGGGCTGCATTGATTTGATTTGGTCAAAGTAAAAACAGCGTTGTGTTTGCTGATTTAGTAAAACAGGCTTGTGAACTGATTTTATTTTTGTTTGCACAAAATGATTGTTTAGATGCTTAAGGACTTGGTGCCAATTTTCCGTCTAGAAGATAAACTGGTTTCTATCTCACCAACAACTTTTCAGTAAGGGTATGCATATTATCTGATCATATTTTGATGATGATTGATAGCATACAAGGAGCTCAGTTGTAGGTTCCATGGCCTGTCCCCTATTGTGAAATATGATTGATTATTAGACATGAGAAAAGATGGTAAACTGAGTAGATCTCGACTCTCCATCTCTCTCCATCTCTCTCTCTCTCTCTCTCTCTATCTCTTCTGTTCATCCTTTCGTCATCAATCATTTGTGTTTTGTGATATATCCCTAGCACAGCACATTTTGCTGATGCGTCTTTGATGACTGTCTCCTGGACGGATGTGTTTTTATTTATTTATTTGTTTATTTATTTATTTTCTGGTGGAGTGTAAAGCAATGTTACATTATTATCTGACCCTCTGCCAGTCAGTCCTGCAAGGCTTTGTTTAAGTCTGCAACTTTTGTCAGATTCATTTTTCATTGTCATAGAGGAGTGGCGTCAGAAATGCTGCCTTGCGCTGTGGCACAAAAGGGACGAGCCTGGAGATTTTTCAGCAGGACAGTGTTGAAAAAGAAGAGCGACTCCCTTCGACTGTTGCATACTCTGATTTTTAGGATGCAATGCTTCTTCTTATCCAACACATACGCTTTAAGCATCACTGTACGTCAGAGGCGACTGCTGTTAGACTGCTCTGCCTCCTCTAAAATGTCACCAAAAAAGTTTGTCAATAAAGTGTTTACAAATCAGCTACACTGGACTTCAGAGTTTTAAGTCAGTCTATGCCTTAAGGAATGTTGGCAGGTGAAGTTGAGAGGCAAGCTGCAGCTCATTCTCTGATGTTTTTTTTTTTTTTTTTGCTAGCAATACTGTCCATTTCGATTTCTCAGCCTACTGTAAATTAAATCATAAATATAGTTGTTGAGGTTGCTACAGCTTTCATTTCCATTGAGTGACATTTAAGGGCTTCACATCTTGTGGACATTTAGTGTTGGCTTCATAATGTATAGGCCTATTTTGTAAGGGATAATGTATTGTCCGCTGGTAATTATCAGAAAATAAGTCCCGACAGGCAGAACAGAAGCCCGACGCGCAGGGGAGGGGATTTGCTTCGACCTGAAGGGACTTACAATACATTATCCCGCTTATTACGCGGCTACCTGCCAAAATGAGAAAAGAAACTTAACACAATGGGTCTTTAAAAATGATTTTGCTACCGTTTCATGGCTTCCGCTGACAAAATAAATAGATAGAACTTGACAGTTTCAGGTGTTGCGTGGCAACGTATTACTAGCTGACATTCACTTTTAATGAAATTCCATTGCAATAAGCGAACGGACTTCTTGCAGAGTGATATGAAAGACGTTAATTAGAAACACAAGACCCATTGCCATTGACAGCGGTGATTATATACTTTACCGGTGATTATGTAAGAGATAATGTATAGAACGCCGGTAATTATTGGGAAATAGGTCCCGACAGGGCAAACCGGACCCCGACGCGCAGCGGAGGGGTCTTGTTCCGCCCTGAAGGGACCTATTTCCCAATAATGACTGGTGTTCTATACATTATCCCGCTTATTACACGGCTACTTGCCAAAACCACACAATAAACTCCCCACGATATGACTCTTTAGCCTACATAGCCTATTTGTTACCGTTTCATCGTGGCTTTTGCTAAGAAACAAATAGTTCGCAACAACACACGCTGAACTTGAATCAAACATTCTTTAGAACACAGCTGATCAACCGTCTGCTTTCACTTTTGAATGAAGTTCCAATCCTTGCGTAGTGATATGAAAGACGTTAATTAGAAGAACAAAACCCATTTTCTTTGACAGCGGTCTGTTATACTTAGCAACGGTCTGTTATTGAGAATTAGCAGACCACCGAACGTTGGGAAGGCCCATTCAAGTGAATGGAGCATTCTGCAGCATTATGAAGAGCCATGTAATAAATAGATTTAACAGACCACCGAACGTTGGGAAGGCCCATTCATGTGAAGGGAACTTTCTGCAGCTCTCTGAAGAGCCGTGTAATAATTTGATTGATTTAAGTGATTTTCAAAGTGTATTTGAAAGGCACATGGCAGGCACTTTTACACTTAAACATTGACGCCAGAAACATCTGTCTGATTGCAACCCCCCCCCCACACACACACACACAGACAGACACCACAAAAAAGGAAAAAGGAAAACATCAAAAGTCCCCACAGATCTTGTATGGATTGGACCTGTAATTGAGGTGTAATTGAGGGCATTGGGACACTGCAGTTTTAAAATGACAACCACCTCTCGTGTATGGTAATGGCATTGGAAACATTGTTAAAGGTGTGATTTCATTGCTAATGGTTTTGCTCATAAAGTCTCATCTATTTAACCTAAAATCCAGCAGTAAATCAGGCTGTGCCTGTGTACAATGTGTATCTCATACACCAATGATCTGTCTGTTCTGTATAAACCATTTTTTTCCTAATCACCAGCTGCTACAACAACAACACAAAACACACACACACACACACACACACACACACACACACACACACATACACACACACACACACACACACATACACACAATATTTTACAAGGGAGCCTGTGATCCTGTTGTCTCGTGAGTTTCAGCTGATGCTAGTCTCCATTTCAAAACAGGGCAAAACAACAATGATCTTGACCAGTTGGAGTGACAGGTGTGCAAACAAGCTACTGAAAAAGAAAGTAAGGGTGAAAACAACAACGAGCCCTAACCACTGATGAAGTGACACTACGTCCTGTGCCAGAGCAGCTAAAGACCGTTTGATGTGCTAGCAAACACACAAGCACCAGGTCCCATCTGCACAGGGCCATTAGCGGCATAGCGATGTAGCATTGTGCCTGTGTGTGTGTGTAGCGTTGTGCCCGTGTGTGTGTGTAGCGTTGTGCCCATGTGTGTGTGTGTGTAGTGTTGTGCCTGTGTGTGGGTGTAGCGTTGTGCCCGTGTGTGTATATAGTATTGTGCCTGTGTGAGTGTGTGTAGCGTTGTGCCCGTGTGTATGTATGTGTGTGTATGTGTGTGTGTGTGTGTGTAGCGTTGTGCCTGTGTGTGTGTATGTGTGTGTGTGTGTGTAGCGTTGTGCCCGTGTGTGTGTATGTATGTGTGTGTGTGTGTGTGTGTGTGTGTGTGTAGCGTTGTGCCCGTGTGTGTATGTGCCAGTGGTTGTTTGCTCACACTGGAGCTGGTGCAGGAGCATGGAGCTGGCCTTTAAGCCACACCTGTGCTATTAATCTCAGAGTGGCAAGGGGAGGCTAATGTGGTGGGGGCACGTCAGAGTGCTCCCGTTAATGACAGCAGCACCCGATACACACACACACACGGACATACTGTGTACACACACACACACACACACACACACGGACATATACACACACATGGACACAAACACACACACACACACACATGGACATACACACACACATACACACACACACACACACACACACACACACACACACACACACAGTGGATCCTCCTGTGCCTCGAGGCATTGAGGGATCTCCAGGGCCCTGTGTGATGTATATGACTGTCTCTTGCCTGACCATTTCCTATGCGACGGAGTAAGGCAGAAGATTGATGCTGATGATAATGAGCTAATGTCCTCTCTTTCCTTTGGCTCCTGCGTCTACTTCCATCTACTATGGTACATCACGTAATGCAGATACACAAACACAACGCTCTGCTTTGTTTTTGTACACTCATATAATTACCCTTTACTGGAGTCGTTTCATGATGTCTGCCTCCAGGTTCTGTAAATTGTTTTCTCAAACAACAAGGGTAGGCGTTCTACTTCCTGGGTCTAGATTATACAGCCGAAGGTCATAAAGAAAAAGTAGTCTAAAATTATTTGTGCGTCGGCAAAGAAATTCGATACAATTCTAGGTAGTTAAGCCTTTATAAATCTGTAACAAACTCAGGACCAAATAAAATCCTTTGAAAATACAGTGAACCACTTCAAATCATCTGATGTAATGTGTTTGATAACGCAACCTTCCTCTCATTCTCATCTTCATATGCCTTGCGTGCCACAACAGTCGTTCAGCGTCGACAGCAGGGAGGGGCTGGAGATTTATGTCTACGTCCGTGGCCCCGTTAAAAAATTTAACCTGAAACATGAAACTGATTTAAAGATCTGTCCACTCTTGCATGACCACCGCGCGCGGCCGTCCTCTCGTAGCTCACGTGGAGTGCATTTTTTATTTTTCTTATTTATTTTATTCATGGCAGCTCTGGCCTCGTAAAGACTCTTTGCTGCGTCCCTCTCTGCCTCGTTCGCTTGTTCTCACTCAGAGGCATTAACATGGCTGTAATCTGCTGGAAAGTCGACCTGTGGACTCTAGGCCTGGGTCTTGAGCTTCACACACTCGTCATCCGTCATTACTCTTGTGCGTTGTGCGTTGTGCGTTGTGTGTGTGTCTGTGTGTTTGTGTGTGTGTATGCATGTGTGTGTTGCATCTAAGTGAATGTATGTCTAATTCAATAATGTATATGTGTGTGTGTGTGTGTGTGTGTGTGTGTGTGTTTGCAGTGGCGCCACCAGCCATAATTGTATAGGCCTACGCACTGTGTGTACAATTTTTCAATGCTTTATTCATGAAATCATTCAATATTACAACATTAAAAATAGCTTGTGTACTGTCTTAATTGAAACATGCTTCGCGCACAAATTATAGCTTATGTTTAGGGCAAAGAGATTGGACATCTCAACATAAGGATACATTAGAAGATGATAATTGGTGTAAACTTTGTCACGACATGATAAGCAGTTCTGGCGCTTAAAAACGCAACGTTCAATTTAGTCATAAATCATTCAAGCGTGCTCGTCATGAAAAGAAAACAGCAGCTTAATATTTTTGTGTTTTTTAACAGTAAAAGGCGCACTGTTCTTAGCAGTTATGCTGAAGGCAGTTAGATTTGGCATTGCATCCTACAGTCACTCTGTTTGGAACATCGCAGTTCGGGTTACAAAATTGATAAAATTCAGTTAATGCGTAGAGTATGGATCATCTCAAAGTTTGGGACAACCAAACAGCAGTGTAAGCTAATCTTTATTGTTAGGTTACCATAACTGTCTTTTCTCATGACATAAGCTCATTGGTTTCTTTTTTTCTTTTCTTTCCCTTGTTCGTGTGTTGGGAAGCGATAAGGCATTTAAAGCAATGTTCACGTCATATGAGTCAGAGCCGATATGGCCAGAGCTGCTTGCTCTGTAAATCTCCCTCATCCCAGAACTTTTAAAAAGCTTGAAACACCTCTATGTGTAGGATAGCCACCGGTTTTTTTTTTTTTTTTTTGGGGGGGGGGGGGGGGGGGGCTGGGATATGGTGCATACTATGGAATACAACCCTAGCGGCGCCCCTGTGTGTTTGTATCTAAGTGAATGTATGTCTAAGTCAATAACTGTATGTGTGTGTGTTTGTACATGTGTATTTGTACATGTGTCTTTGTTTATTTGTTTGTATGTGTGTGTGTGTGTGTGTGTTTCCTGTAACTTTCTGGGAACATGCGTGAGTGCCCCTCTCTTCCTCCTCCATCCCTCTCTCCTCCTCTGCCTCCATCTCCATTTGTGTGGGCCTCATTTGTCAGAAATCCCCATGAATAGCTCCCATCCATCCGCCCCCTCCCGCTCCATCAGCAGCGAGGTGGACGTCTGCATCTGCTTACCCAGACAGACAGAGAGAGAGAGAGAGAGAGGATGACAAAGAGAGGGTAAGAAAAGAAGAGAAAGAAGAGAGAGAAAGGAGGAGACAAACTATGGCCGACAAAGAGAAAGAGGGATACAGAGAGAGTGAAAGGTATAGAGAGGGGGATAGAGAGAGGGATTGAGAGGGGATAGAGAAATTGAAAGAGAGAGAGAGATAAAGGGGGCATAGACAGATGGCATAGAGAGGGAGAGAGAGGGGGTAAAGAGAGAGGGAGTGGGGGGGTAAAGAGAGAGGGGGTATAGAGAAAGAAAAAGAGAAAGGTATAGAGAGGGGGATAGAGACAGGGCATAGCGAGGGAGAGAGAGGGGTGTAAAGAGAGAGGGAGGTACAGAGAAAGAGAAAGAAACAGAGAAAGGTATAGAGAAAGTGATAGAGAGAGTGATAGAGAGAGGGATAGAGGGAGGGATGGAGAGAGGGATGGAGAGAGGGATGGAGGGGGGCCGGTAGTGGGCTGTCAGGCTGAATCAGTGAGGGGCCGGCCAGCCTGAGACGTCTCCATGCTCCCCTGGCACCCGGCTGGCTCGCCTCATTAACCTGAGTTACACAGCCTAAGTAATGAAGCTGCAACCCACACCATCAGACCCCTCTGTCTCTTGTCTCCTCCTTACACATACAGGCACACACATTGACACACATGCACACGCACACACACACACACACACACACACATACACACACACACACGCATACACACACACGCACACACACAATCATTTATCTTTGTTAATACTGAACTATAGCACACTGAATGCTTTTTTTGTCAAAGCATTTTGAGTGAATAACCAAAAATTCCTTAGAATTCCTTCAAAATTCCATTCCATTCCTGATTGCTGATCACCAACCCCCCACCCCACACACACACCTCTCACTCCTGCTGACTTTCCATTTGAATGCATCTGGGTTTTTAATTCTCCCCCACCAGGCTTCCCGCCGCTTTAGTCTCGGGCCAGTGGGGGGATGCCTTCCTGTGAGGTAAAATGGCTGTGGCGTGGCGCTGATTGGGAATGTGCGCGGAGGCGGTGAGGCGAACAGGGCTGTGCCGACCGCTTCAGCGGGAGCCCCTGATTAGATCCCGGGCTCCCCCACTAACGCGTAATGGCATTGTTTGCACTCGGAGCGGATGAGGACGTGTGATGTCCAGGAAGGTAATGGATCTTTATTGCCTGGGCTGTTTGCTCCAGGAGGCCGAGGACGTTTTATTTTATTGCTCAGCTCGTCCATGTCTCAGGCTTGTAAAAAAAAAAAAAAAACTACATTTCCCATCACCGTGAGACAGCAGGATACAGAGATAGAGGGATTATAGTGTTTCTTTTCCTTTTCATGATATTTTTCTTCACTGTTAAATGTTTTTTTAAATGTATTTTTATTGTAAGGTTTTCATATATAGGTTCTGACTCGCTGGTCAGAAACATGAATAATGAAAGTCCATATGCAAATCATGATGGATGATCTGGTTTTGTCCAGTGACGTTTCCAATGTTAACCAAAGCCTTAGCAGATTGCATGAAGACGCTGAAGATCACAAGAATAGCTGACTGCTGCTGTTTCATTATACAAACTAACAGATTTGTTTAAGGAATGTTCCCCTGGTAGAGTATCACACCACAAAACAAATTTTTTTCAACTTTCTCTAGTCAGAACTTGAGTCGTTTTTACCTGACCTCCTGGACCAAAATGTCAGGAATCTGATCGACAAGGAATATGGAAATCTATCAAAAATTCTTATTGTGATGCAAGTCTATCATGCATTGTCTTATGTACTTACCGGTACACATATCCTCCCTCTACAAAAAACATTTCTTTTAAATTGTTTTGCACTGTACATAATGACAAAAGACCACAGTATCAAAGTCACAGACATAATTAGAAGTGCAGACAGATATGCTAGGTGGAGACTTGAATGTTGTTTTTCCCCCTGATTGTTTTGGTAGGATATTGTCTAGTGGTTTCCAACATAAGTTTTTCAAAATAAAGTAATTACATTAATGTTTGCCATTGTGTGACTTGACCTGGCTGAAGTTAAGCCCAGCATCTAGAGACTAGTCCTTGAGGCCTTAGTTGGAAGTCCATGGATCTAAAGGTCTCTGTGCAATTACTGATGCACAGCAGGACACTGGTAAAAATATATGAGGTGGTAGCATACACAGTAAGCCAATAGCCCCACATTAGGAACACTGTGTTAGATGCTTATCAATATGGAATCTAGAGGGAATCTCAGCTTGTCCATGTGTCCAGTGCTCACCATAATTCCCATTTGTGGCATATTATGTGATCCTCCCTTAATTTGATTGATCTCTTGTAGTAAATTAGTCCAATCGATGAGCTGAATTTGATGGAAAGCTTGCAGGTTGCCATTTAAAAGGATTGTGGCTTTTGTTGCTTAAACTGACCAATTATTTGCGAGCAGGTGGACTGAGTGGAATGGAATCAATGACTCGAGGTATTTCGGCTCTGTTGTGTGCTTGTTGTTTATGACAGACTCACTGACCAGGAAAATAATCGCTTCATTGGATTGGATTGCATTGGAAATAATCCCTTCCTCACGCCAGTGTCCATGGTGATACATGATACATTTTTAGGCCATAGACATGGTACACTGCAATTATTACATGCACAATATGGGTCTATTGACATTAGGGGGAATTATGGCAACATATAAAATGTAACTGGGATGTAGTACTTGCACTGTTATGGACAATACTATTGTAATGTCATTACTATGTAATAGTAGCGCTATTTCAGTGTCTATGCTATATTGGAAAAGCAATTTGCCATCACTATGCGCTACAACTACTACTACAATCAAGAAAGTCGATGAAAACAGAGTGGGTAACATATATAAGATATGTAGCGTGAACTTGGAAAAGACAGCTCATATTCAATTGAATGGATCCAAAGGATGCAAACTGCATCCAAAATTACACCCATCTTTCTTTCTGGGATATCATATGTATATCACCTGAAACTGCAAGACTTGAGCTCTCCAGCAAATCTCTGCATTGTCTCCAATATTGGGCTAGCATTCTATTGTAATTACACCCCAAAATTATTGGCTTTCCATATCAATGACTCAAAAGTTCATCAGATTTTGCACAGATCAACTGTGCCTTGGGCTACAGTACATCAGCATATCTACAAGCACAGGTCACTACAGGTCACACATGCAGAGGAGTATTCCAATGATTCATTATATTGCCAGATCCATGCAGAAGATATTTATCCTACCACACTTCCTACAGCAAGATTTAAATGCAAAACTGAAATTAAAAAAATCATAGGACACAAAATGCTTTACCCATTATACGATGTCAGATGTGGCCTTGACTGTTCTGATAAAACACAAAACAAGATATAACATGGATAGACAGCTCTTCTAATGACTAAGATAAGAGCTTAAAAGTAAAAGCAAAATGACCTTGAAAATAGCCTTAGGCTGAAAGGGTTTTGTTTACGTTATAGAAGTTAGAAATGACATCGCCTTTTCTTATTAACACTAACGGGACTCAGCTGAGCTAAGAGTCAAATGCCAATGCACCCAAATAGCTGGCAGGCAGGGGCAGCTGTCCTTTAGAAGCTTTCCTGAATTGCACTCTGTTGTGTTTTTGTTGCACTTTCCCAGAGCTCAGTCAAGTTCTGGAGAAGTGGTCTACTTTTCAGAGATCTCTCTTTCTCAGTAGTTTTCTGATAGCAATTCACACAATTCAGCTTTAAAAAGAGAGCAATTCCAAAGTATTACTGGCAGAATCTTTCCAAACATTAGGTATGGATAGACTTCACAGAGAAGTAAGGAATCCATTTCAGCCTAGTTGTTTTACGCCAATATCTTTTCATTATGGAGACATTTAGGAGATGAATACGCACATTCTCATGCTGCTGTGAGAAATGACATGCCTGTAATTAAACACAATGCAGTGATGCCTGGCATGTGCTCACTCCTGAGATCCCTGGGCCAAAAGAGCGAGCTGTGCACGTGCTCAGAGCACACTCCTACCCGCACGCGCGGCCCAGAAATGAAATTACTACGCATAGCGGGCCCGCTGAATGAGTTTAATAGAGCAGAAACGCCATTGTCACCTTGGCGGAGAGCTGTGGTTGCCTGAGCATTTCTTCCACCTCTATAACAATGGGTGCCTCTACAATAATGGAATTCATCACATACTCACAATGGCCTTCAGAGGAGTGAGAGTAAAGGGTGGAAGTCCTTGAAAAATTAAGATGGCTGCAAGGTTGTGTTTCTGGTATTTCTTCCCTATTTTTGGTATTTCTCTCAAAGTGGCATATAGTGCTGCCAATATGTAGCCTGACGAGCCAGACCCACATTAAAATCTAGGGTCTGGGCACTCATCGTTCGCAGTGCTCAGTCCGAGGGGCGGGATAATCGGTTGTCTCTCAAATTCCCTCTGCACGCAATAGGACAGTGCTGAGTCTTATGCGTTTTCCCACCAGCGGAGCTAATTGGCTAGTTCAAACTTTTGCCAACTTAAAACAAGCTTAACTCGTGTCACACTGTTGGCCAACAGAAACATCCATCTTCTTTGTTTTTGAAGTAGCAGGGAATTCAAGCCAAACCGTTGCAACTCTGCCATCAATCATTATGTTAAGCCCGCCTAACGACTCTATACACGATTTGATTGGCCTAATAGTTTAATATTTCGAGCTCACAAGCCAACGGAGAGTTGCTAGACTAGCCCAGGAAGCAAATGTAATTTGCTGCCGCTAGGGTGCGTCTAGATTTCTAGGCTAGCCAATATGTAAAGGTAACACACATACACGTACATACATACACTACACGTATACACACACACACACACACACACACACACACACACACACATGCAAACACTCTCTCTCTCTCTCTCTCTCTCTCACCCTCGCTCTCTCTTTCTCACACACACACACGTCTACACATGTCCACACCACAGAAACATAGTATGCACACCCAGACTCACAGAGCCATTCACATCCTCACCCATACACACACGCCTGCGGCGCACGCACAGAATGAATCCCTCACTGTCCTCAATGATCTATATGCGATCCATCCATACAGTACCTCAGCTTTTCAGCCTAGAGCTTCCCGAGCGCTCACCCCTCAACCACTTAATGCACACGCCAGATGTGTAAGACGCGAGTGTGATGGGGTTCTGTTTCTGCTGACACATCCCAATGAGGGAAGTGTATATTTTACAGCCAGCTTTTACTTAGTTACCCTTTCCTAATCAATCACTCTGTTCTTTAATCACCCTTTAGATTAATGGTAGCATATGGGGGGTTATCTGTTTATGACTGGGTGTGAGTGGCCTCTCTGGGATGGCTTTGACCCACAGCTTAAATAATAGGAGCAACGATCCAGATTCCTTTTACAGGAACACTGGGATGGAACTGGTTCTGTTTTAATGGATCCATCCTGAATCTGGACAGAACCAACTCCAGGAATGCCGGAACCACAGGCCATTTATAGTCACTGGAAAACAGGAATGGCAAATGTGTTAGCACACGGTATGAGCTAGCTTCCAATAGTTTGATTTAGCGAGTTACCAGCCCTGGAGACATGCAGGGGAGAGTTTGTGTGTATTCCTGCTCATGAAATGTGTGTGCTCAAGGTTACTGAAAGATGTACTGCACACTTATGCGTTTTCTGAACTGTAAACTAAATTATTTGACTGTAATCTGATGGAAAAACATCAACAACGCCGGCATTAATATTAATAGAAGTTCTGCAGCACTCTCACACACACACACACACACACAGACACACACAGACACACACACGCACACACACACACACACACACACACACACACACACACACACACTCCCACCTAATCCAATTTTCAGAGTTACTGGCACATAACAAGTGATTCACTCACACTTCAGTGTCCAGGTATGGGGGGATGTCTGTACACTAGGTTGTTATTCATCATTCATCATTCATCACACCACATGCCAACCATAACCCTGCTGCCGTAAGACGTAATTTGGTTACCCATAAACCTGCAGCCGTAGGACGTCATCTGGTTACCCATAATCCTACTGCCGTAAAAACGACATCTGGTTACCCATAACCCTGCTGTCTTAGACGTCATCTGGTTACCCATAACCCTTCAGCTGTTAGATGTCATTTGCTTAGGCATAACCCTTTAGCCGTATGACGTCATCTGGTTACCCATAACCCTTCAGCCGTAAGAAGTCATTTGGTTACCCATAACCCTTCAGCTGTTAGATGTCATCTGGTTAACCATAACCCTGCTGCCTTAGACGTCATCTGGTTACCCATAAGCCTCCAGCCATAAGACGTCATCTGGTTAACCATAACCCTTCAGCCGTAAGATGTCATCTGGTTAACCATAACCCTGCAGCTGTAAGATGTCATCTGGTATAACCCTGCAGCTGTTAGACGTCATCTGGTATAACCCTGCAGACATTAGACGTCATCTGGTTAGGTAAAAGTTCTGGCTGTCCTTGACTGCACTCCTGGATTCCTGGTAATTAATTAAAAAAGTGTATAGCGCAGGCTGCCTCTGTGGCAATGTTTGCCTGTCCTGGTAATTATATTAATAACTGTCCTGCCTTATTTACCATCTCTCATTACCATTAGTCAAATGCACAAAGACCTTCTGAGGTAGCGCTTCTCATCAGCGGAGGCAGGGCTGAGTGCAGAGGTCAGAGGGCAGAGAGAAGGGCAAGGACTGAGCGTCCATGTGACTGGTCAGCATCAGGACCAGCATCACCTGGGTTAGATACACACAGTACAACTATGCCCTGTTTAACCCCAACACCATTATTTGACATAACCGACATAACCGACAGACCCAATATCACTAAGGGACTGTTCGTTATTTATAAAAGAGACCACCAGAGGGATTTTCAGTGCTTCAGTCAAAAGTTGCATGACCCTCCCTTGCCTGCAAGAAATTTTTCAATGACCCTCCTACAGAATTTCCAAAAAAGACATGACCCTCCCCGACCGATCATCAATGTCTACCGCCCGCGCTCCTTTGCGCTATGAAAACACACTGACACAGGCTAACCTTCTTATTCAACCTCTGCTTTCTGATCTTACACATCACACTCCACCAAGATGGTGGCCATTTCAGTAAATTTACTCACCTGCCATCTGGTCTGTCTCTGTGTTGTCCTTTTGTTACCTCCTTGCCCTTCCAGTGAAACAGATGTCTTCAAATCATCATTTTGCTTGCTTTAATGCAAACTTAGAGTGATGTTAACCAATTTAAGTTAACGGCGTGGTTGTCGTGAGAGCACGATTCTTTGACGCTTGCAGTGTTTGGCCGTATGTCTACGTGCACACCTGCCTGTATACCATCAGGCTACCCAGCTATGTGTAGACAAAGATTTCCCCTGTTTGTATATTCACTCAACGTTGGCCTACCATAACTTACCAACTCTACACTGTAGACCATAAACTGGCTATTTATATGAAAAAAAAACAAATGTATTTGTTCACTTTATGAAGCAGAATTACGCACTGCTAATTGGAATGTAACACATTTTTGTTTGTGCATGAGAGAGAATGACAGCGATTAACAAATTGCACTTGTTGCTGGTTACCAATAAATACTATATATTTTTTTGCAAACAACAAAAACAGAAAGGATGGAGACAGCAAAGCTAGAGATGGGCAGGAAGGAACAAGGTCAATTGGTAGAAATGGTTGTCAAAACGTTAGGAGCTGGATGTGTGGATGAATGAAGCACAAGTATGCTTTACTATGTTAAGCATCCACACTGTATAAAGTAGGGCTACACTGTAAACTAAAAGTAAACCAAAGGTACATTTAGCCTGTTTAGGGCTGTATGAAGTTGACCAAATGAATATAGGCTGTTAGGCGTGAATAAAGTAGGCTAGGCTACTTTGTTGCTCCAACCCTTCCAACGTTAATGGGGACGAATGTTGACATTTTCCCGTATTTTGGGTGAGAAACCCGGGAAATCTCCCTTATTTTCAATGTTCAATGTTGATATGGAACGAAAGAGAACGTTATATGGCGACAGAAATCAACAATCAAACAAGCCACTTTGACTTTGTGCTGTTTTCATGAATACAAAAGTTGGGTGACCCCCCTCCTAGACAAAAAAAATTTGGGTGACCCTCCCCTCAACAAAAAATAAAAAGACATGACCCTCCCCTATTTTCCTCCGGTGGCCCCTTCAATAAATAACTAACAGTCCCTAAGAAGGCAATCTGAGAGCAAAATATAAATAATAATAAAAATATAGTGATTCTCCCATTGAGACCACATTATACATGCAAGGTTTTGGGAGAACTGTCAATGCCTTCACAGGCCACCAGTGGGCTGTGGACCATTGGATGAAAACTCCTGCTTTATGCCATAGAGCAGACGTAAAGCATTTTCCCTCCGTAAGCTCTAGGCACCTATTCTCTGTCTCCATTGCCTCCAGTGTTGTTTTTTTTTCTTTTTTGGTAGGCTGTCAACTCTGTGAGCTGAGATCCTTTTATCTAGCGATAACTCACGTCAACGGGCATGAAGGTGAACCACACTCACAGGCTGCGTTTTGACCGCAACGTCTAGAGACGGCGTGGGGCGGAGGAAAGCTCTTTTGTCTGGAGGCCGTGGCAAACAACGATTGGAGCGTCTGGCTGCTGCTTTGAAGTGCCTCGAAAACAATGAAGATGTTTTCCTTTGTTTCGTCGGCTGTCCACTCGCCCCACGGTGGAAGACGGCCAGGCACTTCATGTGCCTGACAAGAGCCAGGGATATGTCTGGATGGATACTGCCAGACCTTCCCATGCATTTCAGCTCAATCTCATGCTGCTGACAATGTCTGCCACCTCCACGGAGAGGAAGGGCAAAAAGTCAGAAAGTTTAGTAAAACTTATCTGGCACTCTAAGGATTGACACAAGCATGTCATTTCCATGTCTGGGCATATTCAGTTCAGAAGCACTTTTGCATGCCTCTCTTTTGGGACAGGTGCGTTGGAAAAGGTAGAGGTCACCAGTAATGCTTGTTGAAGAAGTCCCGTCATTTCAGACATTTCAATGTCTGGGCATATGCCACATATTGCCATGACAACGCTTCACTTTAGGTCTCATAATGTCGTCTTGCCCCATATCTATACTTGTCTTGACAGCTCTTCCAATGTGATATTCTATAACTAGCAATGTGACATAATATACATCATATACCTACAGCCTCACATAAAGTGTCATATAATTCAGGTATGACATTGTAATATCAATGAAAGCAATATGTCAGGATAATGCATGAAAGCATATGACATCTTCCATATGCCCACGACATGTCCATGCCATTCTGGATTCAAAATGTTTCTGAAACTTTCTGGGGAAAGTAAAACAACAGACTTTTAAAAAATTACTTTTATCATAGATCTATTCTCATCTTGTCTCATTAGTAATATAAATTGATATGATGTTATCTTGTTACATTACACTAATACGTTATAAAGCAGAGCGTGATTAGTTTACATAGATTGAAAGAAAAGAAATATAAAGTGCCATTATTTAGTTAGCTTTATTTTTTTTTTTATCACCTTTCCAGTTGGTAGGCATTCTGCTATGAGAAGTAATAGAAACAGACTTGTCAGGTGAGCTGTGGGCACGGCATCTATCTGCTGGAAGACGTGGGCAGTTTAATGAGGAGAAAGAACTCCCAAGCCCTCAAGCGTTACGTAGCCTCCACCCATGGGCTCAAGGTACCTGCCAGTTGGGTTTCAGACATCCAACAACACCAGCACTTCATACACACATGCGTAGACAGTGTGCAATACCATTGATTTTGGGTTTCTTTCCTCCCCAAAGAGCTGAAAATCTATGAATGTGTCAGATATGACGATTCAGAATGTTCTGTGTACAGCCTACCGAATGGAACGCATGAACAGACACACACGTCAAGAAAAAAATAATATTTACAACCAAAGAGTGTTTTTAGTCTGGACGCTGTTTAAGTTCAGCCTCGGTGTCCTTGCATGCCCTTTATGAGCACTGAGGAAGGCCCTTAGGCAGATTGTATGCCTCTGCTGTATACTGTATGCTTTGTCATAATAGAAAGTCTGCAGCACACACACACACACACACACACACACACACAAACACATACACACACACACACACACACACACACACACACACACACACACACACTTCCCCCCTACTTATGTCTTTCCTGAAGGTGTGTTGTGAAAGTGAAAAAAAAAACAGTTTTAGTGAATTAACATCAAGTCACTGCATTGTTATGAGCCTAATTAAAAATGCTTCACACATTGACGAGTTTAAATTTATTATGCATGACATTGTGCTGTGTGCCTTAACAAACAGCAAGGTCAGCCATGCTAGAATGACTCAGCGTATTTTGCAGTAGGCCCACCAGAGTAATAATGTGGATTAAAAAGACCTGTATGACCAATGCAGCAGCTGCAGAGTGGATACTGTGTAAAATACAACTAAAAAGTGTACACTGTATTTGTTTCTTACTAAATACTGGTGGTTAATTTTGGGTAAAAACAAACAAATAATTAAACACATATTTTGTCAACCATTTGACAGCAGTTAGGGGACCTGCATGTACACATGCGGAGAGTAGAAATGGGACATGGAAGATATATTTCACATTATGAGTATCAGAGGAGGAAAGGAAATTAGTGTTTGTTTGAAACTAGTGCCTGGCCTGAATGTCTAGTGTGTACTGACTAGACATTAAGTAGGCCTAGGCTAAAGTTTTTTTTTTTTTTTTGGGGGGGGGTCATGATAGCCTGGAAACCAGACTCTCTGACTTTGCAGAGAGTCTGGCCTATATCCATAGGCATTCGTTTATTTCCGGGTGGGAGGGCACAGTTTGAGGTTTAAAATCATTGGAGTTCCTTTGAACCAATCACTAACAACCGGCGTTTCGTCATACAAAGAAGTTTCTCTGCAGCACGCCAACAAGCAAACAATCACACGTTTCATCTGCGTAACTCTCGCCAAAATGCATCATATAGTGTTTTGTGAATGTACCCAAGTCAAACTTTCATATAAATGCATAAGTACGTCCAAAGCGCCACTTTTAAGCTTGTATGCGTTGTCGTTTTCGGGTGAAATGACCTTTTGAATGGGATTCCTATAGGGCTACTCCTTTTTTGATACAATCGCGTCAAAATCGCTATTTTTCAAATACTATGAAGGCTCGACACAACAATAACATCCTACTCCACTATGACTTCGTTCATGACACTCCTGTTAATAGGCTAAAGTATTATTTACATTTGCTCAAAGATTTCATAAGTATAAGTCATTTTCGCTCCCTACGTTGATGTATTCCAAGCGATCTGCTTCAGGGGCGGGGACGTAGTAATTGACACACCATGCCTGGGTACGTAATAGCTCTCAGGGACGCCCACTGTTCGCTGGTTGGTCGGCTGCCCAACTGCCGAAGTAAACGAGCGTGAATCAACCTATTCCAGACGGAGTACTGTAGGGAAAATTAATCGACCGGAAGTACGTAGACAGGCCAAGGCCAGGCTAGGGTCATGATACCTCCCTGAAATTACTTTTTGCAGGTTGGGATGTCTGCTCTTGCCCCTCACACAAAGCAGATGAAGCACTGCTCATATGGTGATAATGAGGCGGACAACAGCCCATAATATCCACTCTGAGGGTCTGATGTCACTGCAGTCTGCAGCATAGCACCTTAACTGAGTGGAAGGTCAAGACTCAGGGTGGGTTTGTGAAAACCCCACCTTGGGGTGTTCAGTAAGAATGTTTGATGATATTACGTTGCGCTTTTCTGTCTGCTTGAATAACGTTCATTGTCCATCAGGAGCCATGATGTGACCCTTGCCATTTTTATTTGTTATGGTCTTATTCAGGAACAACTGAAACACAGGACTCTTAATTTGAAACCACAACACTCATTGCAAACTGTTCGTTCAGCATGTTGCGGGCTTCTGGGTACTCAGATTAATTGCAAACAGACCTCAGTACAGTGGCAATCACACAGTTCATCATAATAGATGGTGATAGCAATATTAACACATTTATTGACACAGTGCAGGGTGTAATCGAGCATGAATGGGTAATAAATGAGTAAATTAAATGAGTAATTTGCAGCACTTTTTAACATCTAAAGGAGCATGATGGAGGTTAACTTTAAATGGGAATTGTTCATCTATATTTAAAAGAAATGCTACACTGACATGGTGTGACTGCAGAAATGAATTGCTGAGTGAAATGAGTGTTTCCTCATCTCTGTGTGGACACACTTGAGCATTGCGCTGACCAATATAATTGTACACATGGTATTACATTGCCAAAATGAATTTGTCTTATAATTAAATTAATTTAAAGTTCATGTGTGATGGACTTTGCACATCACCTTTAGAGTTGTATTACTGCTGGCATCACAAAGACAATATAACATTCAGAGAGCACCCCAGCTCACTAACACCAAATGTTGTCAATACAGAGTCAGATTACTTCTTCAAATGCTGTTATGGATATACAGAAGTGCCTTTAACATTCATTGTGCAATCATCACTAATTGGTTTAATGTTGTTTTAAGTGCAGCATGCCGAGGGCTGTGATCAAAGCCTTTTCAGTAAAATAGGGAACGGAGTGAGAACATATAATACAACTTCACAGTGGTAGGCAGAATAAGAACTGAGGACAGAAGCAACTCAGCAAAAAAATATCATTACCACTCAATAGCACAGACTGGTTGTTGCTGCCGCCATGTTGCTACCACAATGAGGCAGCCGTGGCCTACTATTTAGGGCTTCAGGCTTGGAACGGTTCGATCCCTGACCAGTAGGAAAAAGCCCACATCTCCCAAGTCCACATCCACAGCTGAAGTGCCCTTGAGCAAGGCACCTAACCCCTCACTGCTCCCCGAGCGCCACTGTAGCAAGGCAGCTCACTGCTCCGGATTAGTGTGTGCTTCACCTCACTGTGTGTTCACTGTGTGCTCTGTGTGTTCACTAATTCATGGATGGGATAAATGCAGAGACCAAAATTCCTTGTATACACAAATATATTTGGCCTATAAACCTGAATTACATTTACATACGAAAACAAACATCTTGAAGTCAAAGAGGTTCACTGCATTTTGACACTGACAAAGCCAGTGGAGTCAGAGTCTATGTTTGAAACTGTTCACTAAGCTTGGCCTCGGACTTGATGGTTGTTGTCAGTTCAGTCTCATCAATTTATTATGAGAATGAAATTATACCAGATAAACAAAAAACAAAATGGACACTTATGAGCCCACTGAGTTTGGATTCTTATAAACACCAAACTGGAGACTGGAGTGATCTAAGATCAAAATGATCTAACTGAGCCTATTATTCCCAAGAGACCACCTATGCCTATGTATTTATTTATTTATTTATTTATTTATTTTTTGGGGGGGGGGGGGTTAGTCACATCTGCCCATTATGATTTCAAAAAAGGGATAACAATATCTCTCCATCACACTCTGAGGGAGAAGAGGAGGCTGCAGCATCATCATTCAAAGAGCCCAAACAGCAGGGGGAGGTTTGTGAAGGGAACTCTGATCTCAAAACAAACGCTCTTTGAAATCTGTGGCACCCCAGGGCCAAAAAGAGAATCCAAACAAGAAAATAATCATTGTCCACTCAAAAGACTGGCAATGAAATGGAGAGTAAAAATCCAATTTTCACCCCCTTGGGCAACCCCCTCCCCCCCCCCCCCCCCCCACCCAGTCTCCAAATAAATCATTTCTCAAACCTGAAAAGCGACTGGAAATCTCGGAACTCATTTGATATGCAATTATTTTAGCCCGCTATTCCCCGTCCCCTTAACGCCCCGCTGCTGCCTGCCTGTTTGGTGCTGGGCAGGAGAGCAGGCATTTGTTGATTACATCCCATATCGTAACTCTGGAAGGACAACAGGTGGTCAGTGCCTTCGGTCTCCGTGTGTCAGGAGGGAGAAAGGGAAAGGAGGCATCCCCCACAGCTGCCTCTGTGATGTCATGTGCAGCTCACCCAGGGACCATAATGAAACACCTGTGTAGTTGCTTTAACCCTTAAAGGTGTGATGGGAATGTTGGAAAATGAGCATTCTAAAGAATATCTGGGTTCATTGAATTCAATAAAGAATTTTAGAACATTCAATTGTTGCAGAACAGAATCTTATTAGAGTTAGAATGTTCAAAAACCCACACCTTTAATAACGGCTTCAAACTCATTTTGATGACACACTGACCGACAGTAGCCTACAGAGAATGGAGACTCTGACATTGACTAAGCGTGTCTGGAGCGCCTGGTATTGCACTCTGTAACATTGTTGTTGTCATGAGTAGGAGCATGGCCCTTTTTGTCAGTTTTGTTGGGTATCCCCTTAGCAATACATGGGTACCACTGTAAGTACATTGAAAACTGACAAAAAGGGTAATTCATACATTGTGAGAGGAACTCAAGAAATGTCTAGGCTAAATTTAAGTCTTGTATGTTGAATAAGATTTTATGCAAAGGGTGGTGTCTCCTGGTATTTTATATAAAAAAGTGAGGTTCTTATAAGTTTGTCGAAACAATGGTAAGATAAATGCAAATGTGCACCATAAAAATAGCGAAAGATGGTCCAATGACATAGGAGTTAGTGACTTTTTTTGGTGAAGTAGTGTATAAAAGGGGTGGTTCAGGATTTTGGACATATCATCAACACATCATTTCGAAGTGTGATATTTATCAGTGAAGACCGTTTTCAACAGGTTTCATATAGTCCTTGCAGAATTTGCAAGTGCTAGGCTAGCGCAAGTCAATGGTATGTGCTAGCCTGCCACTAAAAAACAACCCACTCCACAGTACACCAGAGGCAAATAAATTATAACGTCAGACTATCGATGTAAATGTCTGTGTTGATAAAATAATGTTAAAAATAAAACTATTCTTGTGGAAAGCCTTCCCAGAAGAGTTGAAGCTGTTAGGCTATAGCTGCAAAGGGTGGACCGACGTCATATTAAACCCTATGGATTAACTCTCTAACTTTTTCAACCACTATGCCGGGGCGCCACGGTCAGCAGGAACCCATGTTGACCTTTCACACCTTGTGTTCTTGTAACCCAATCCTCCACTCATGCCTCTGAGCCTGTGGAATAATACATATTCATAGCCCTCTCCCCATTTGTTCATATTGGATGAACTTGGCTTCTTTTATTGCCAATCCTAATGCTGACTGAGGAGGGGTAAAATGAAGAGCATCAATCAGGCATGTGCAAGCAAGTGGAGAACATTAGAGCGATATCACACTGCGCCCCGACCACAATATTGATTGTCGTAATGAATATTTCGGGGTCCTGCCCAGGCGACGTTCCTTTTTACACAATTTTCAAATTTCACATTAGGAATAAAAATCAGCCAGCTGCATTATTTAATCAATGGCAGACATCCTTAGATGTCATGATTATTGGAGCCTTTATCGCTAATAGAAGCTTCGATGTGAATTGCCATCATTTGTCACTTTCAACCCGCCCCCCCTCCACCACTTTTTGATATTTGACTACACACTTGGTGTTCCTCAAGGGGAATATTTTTAGTACCCCCCCCCCCCACACCCTCCCCTACACACACTTACACGCACACACACACACCTAATCCAATTTTCAGAGTTACTGGCACATAACAAGTGATGACTGTACACTAGGTTGTTATACATCATTCATCATTCATCAGACCACATGCCAACCATAACCCTGCAGCCGTAAGACGTCATCTGGTTACCCATAACCCTACTGCCGTAAGACGTCATCTGGTTACCCATAACCCTACTGCCGTAAGACGACATCTGGTCAACCATAACCCTACTGCCGTAAGACGTCATCTGGTTAACCATAACCCTGCAGCTGTTAGACGTCATCTGGTATAACCCTGCAGCTGTTAGACGTCATCTGGTATAACCCTGTAGCTGTTAGACGTCATCTGGTTAGGTAAAAGTGGTGGCTGTCCTTGACTGCACTCCTGGATTCCTGGTAATTAATTAAAAAAGTGTATAGCGCAGGCTGCCTCTGTGGCAATGTTTGCCTGTCCTGGTAATTATATTAATAACTGTCCTGCCTTATTTACCGTCTCTCATTACCATTAGTCAAATGCAAAAAGACCTTCTGAGGTAGCACTTCTCATCAGCGGAGAAACAGGCAGGGACGTTCAGGGCTCCAAATCTTGGTTGGTAATTATTTTGCTTGTGACTTTTCCTAAATATAACACCAGGAGAAAGAAACGAGGAAACATTAAAAGTATATTCTCAAAGCCCTCTTTGATTAAGATTGCGCAGCTAGCTGTGGAGGAATCAGTGAACAGCGTAATTAGAAACGCATCTGCCTAGCACAGAGAGGACCAAAGGAGCTGTTGTCAATAGAGACGCATTTACTTCCGAAGAATATAATGCTGATGAGTTGATGTTAATGATCATATTTGACTGGATGGAGTGTCTTGTCCTTACCTGTCTCCGTGCTAATAATTCCTTCTTAAAACAGCACAGTTTTCCTCAGAACAGAGCAATTAAAAATGTATCACGTGTTCTTGTTGTGTCTGTCACTTGGAAAAACGAACAATGACACTAATCCAAACGTACCACACAGTTTTGCTTACAATCCAATAGATGAGAAATAATTTGATAATTCAATCAACCAAAGCAAAATGCCAGAATGGTGTGTGTGTGTGTGTGTGTGTGTGTTTGCACGCGAGAGTGTGCTTCAGCTTTAGCCTTGTTAATTCATTAATAGGATTAAAATCACTTGTGTGAGGATTCAGTTTAGATAATGTCACCAAAGTATGAGGATTTAAACGTCTTAACCACAATACCACCCAGAAATTATATAAATGATAGGTTAATACAACAGAATAGCAGAGAGTGAGAGAGAGAGAAAAATAAGTGAAAGAGTGAGATTAGGAGGAAAATAAAATGACCTACCACCCTTGTTTTCATGTCAATAAATTGGTTTGACCTCAGAGGCCCAGTGCATTAGAGAAAACTGGCACTGTCTGATGTTCCCTGTGATGTTCCCGTACTTATCAAGAGCAATTATCTCACCCTATTGCCAACTCTTGTTTTGGGTTTAATCTTCACAAACCTAATGTTCGTCCCTGGCTTCTTGTGTATGGATTTATGCAGGGGACAGAGAGAATAAACTCTGCTATAAATAAAAAACATATGGCCTCCCACTCTCCACTCTTTGTGCTCCAAAAGTCTCCAAAACAGACGTCAGTGAGCCTCCAGGACGGTTCATGTGAGGAAGCTCGGATGGCCTCAGAAGACCCCAGAGCCGGTGGTATCACGCCCCATCCACCAACCCCATCTCCAGCAGGGACAGGTAATGGATGGATGCACGAAAGGGGCCAGGAGGTCTTAGAGCGGCTTTATCATGTGATGGAGAGAAGGCTCGCTTAGATTTCTGTGGCTTTTCCTTCACTCCTTGGCACAGACCCCCGTGCCATCGGTCTCTCTCAGAGAGATCTATCATCAAAGGAAAGCAGGGGATTTGAACAGAAATATTGCCAATTTGCAGAGGCCCGTAGAGACCCGTGGACAAATGTAGTGATAAGGACAAATAAATTAAATTCTTCCTGCCAGACCCATTGCATTTTAAACTTCTCCAGCTCCAGATCATGTATATCCTGTAAAAGTTGACCACATACGTATAGTACCTCAATCAAGACACAACAAACTACAAAGTGACAGTGCTGCTACAGTGCTACAGCAATGACAACATGGACATGCTGCATGAACATGACATGTCTTCATTTAGCAGACAATTTTATCCAAAGCAACATACAAAAGGAGGAATAGCATTCAAGCGACACATGAGGTAACAATAACACTGCTATAACAAAGTACTACTACCAGAGGACGAGAGTGCAGAAGTTTAAATAGTAGTCAAGGTGTGATCGAAGGAGATAGTGGTAGAAGGACATGGAGGTGGAAGGAAGGGGGTCAGCCCTATGTTCCCACAGCCCTAATCACTCATGGAGGCTGAGCGACTGACACCTGAATCCAGTAAAATGAACCCAGCAGGCTTTTAGACCTGTGCATGTTTAATGATGGAGAGTACTCAAACCTACTGGCAGGTAAAGAGGAGAAATTGCACAGGCGGTATATAGCCAGCTCAGTCGGAATGAAGGTGAAGGTACATTTTCTATAGGGAAACCAGAAGCCTTTATTCCATAGGTTACAAAAGCTATTCAAAAAGTGTCGTCAGGTCAGAGTTTAAACTGCAGTATTCATCAGATGAAAGGTGAGGACAAGTTCTATACATGTACAATAGTCTTACAGGAACTATTATTGCTCTTACCAATTACCTACCATCCCTTGCCAAGGCCATGGGTCCCTCATCTTGAACTGGTTGCATTATGCATCACATCATTTTATGTTCTCTCTCTCTCTTTCTCTGAGTAATGGACAGGCGGCTATTTTAATTCTGAACTACTTCATCCAGCCCATCCAAGGCAGTAAACCTCTCCAGACCTCCTCACAACATTATTGAGTTTCATTAGGCTGACCGCTAGGAGAGGCCCTCATAACTCTCAAGCACTTCTCAGTCCCTGCAGGCAGAAGTAGACAGCAGTAGTTGAGACCAGCGACCTTTCTGTTGAAGCAGGACAGCATTATCTTGGTAATATCAGCACCACGTGAATATACACTATTGGCTCTGGCTCATTTAGGCATTTTGGACAAATGTGACTGAACTAAAATGTCACAAAATAGTCTTACTCTACCATCTGCAGATAGACCTTGAGTTGGAACGGTAGAACAGAGATGTTCCTTTCTTTCACACTACTTGTGTTACTGCACCAATCCGATGGATAGTCTGACATAGTAACAATTTCATTAACTCAGACATATACCAGGCAAAGAAGTAGCATAAGAATGGTATGTACTGTACAGTGTGAATAAAAATACACTTTCACACACAAAACAACAAACACAAAACAGCAAGAGAAATTACAGGTTTTCAGACTGTAATGATGAATCTTTCTCCCTGGATCTTCCATCTTTCTGGTTATCTCTTCGGATACAATGTTATTTGCCAATTATGCCATTTAGCCAGTTCCATTTATGGTCTGATAGGTTGGCATGAACGTTTTTGTGAATTTGATTGGCATTGTATCACACTTGACACAGATTTTTAGCAATAAAGATCACAGGATGTGAAATGGAAATAAAATGCCTTTATTTTATATTGATTCACTTTTTTTATATATAAAAGTACTTACATTTAATACAGTTCTTCAAAATACAAGCAGCCAAACGACATACAAATCAAATACAAAATTATAAAATCTGTTCTGTTCATCCGCCTTTCTTTCTGGAGGAGCAGATGAAATGACTTCATATATAATACTCTAAAATTGCCATGTAACAGTAAGGTCATGTCAAGTCCTCTCCAAGTAATCTTAATGTGTAGTAACAGGGAAGCTACACCAGGCGCGTAACTGAAGCGTTCCGTTCACAACGCGTAAGATCCATTTTAGACAAATGGTCTATTTTTTTTCCCGAACGTACGCACCGCTATCACGTCTGGTGTAGCTACATCCATTGATTGTATAGTGGAAGCTAATTGTTGCAGCAGACACAACGCGAACAGAACGATTCAGTTACGTGCCTGGTGTAGCTCAGCCCTAAGCGTATGGTGGATGGGTGAAACACTGTGCTGGATATAAGCAGATACTTTCACTTACACAAGCAGTCATTATGTAGAGAATACTCTCCGGGTTCCAGTCGCTTTGAGCCATTAGGGGACATTTGGAGCAGTCTAGATGTCTCAACATACTATTCACATGTGCTCATTTTTAACAGGCTGATTTCCAAGGTGGCTGATGGCTGACACCAAAAGAGTCAAGAGTCAGTTATCGTTATGGACGCTGTACATTTCCATTAACAATGTATTTGAGCTTTTTCTATGGCATCACACCGGTTTAAAGGCTTAGGGGGAGAGAGAGAGAGAGAGAGAGAAAACACATGACAGTGTAAAACTGAATCTGCTTAAAAATATCCCTTGACTGGACTGGATATAAACGTGGAATTTATGCAGCATTTCTTCTTTTTTATATCATCCTGGACAAAGCCAAACAATGCATTGGAAACTGAACAGAGGTTGGTTTGTTTGTGTGTTTGTTCATTCAACACAGCTGGACCACAACAGCTTGGCTATAGCGAGGTCGTTCGAACCATGAACACAGCCATTGTTTAAACAAAAAAGCATGTGGATGAAGGAAAAGCTAAACGGGAAAAAAGTGATACATGACCAAACATTTGAGACAAAAAAAATAAATTTGCTTTGAATTCTCAGTATAACACAACAGAGCACAATTAAACAAGTGCTGTTGTCAAAGTAAAATAACCCTTGTAGAAACTGCAGTTACAGGAAGCCATGAAAGCAAGTTATTGTCCCACATAGCAAAAGCTAATTTCATAACACAACATGAAAAACCGAATAGATTTCATTTGCTACTGTGATTTACTTATATAAGTAAGGTAATTTGCAAATGAGCAGCTTCTTATATCAACATCATATATAATGCAGTATATGTATGTCCATTAAAAAAAAAAAAAACAAGTAACAAACAAGAGAAAATAAAAACAGAAACAAATATAACAGACAAATATTACGTCCAGGGCTGTGAACACAGAGACACAGAGGTAATGCTGATGTCAAAACAAACCTAAATGAGTTATCCCAACCTGATAGGAAATACAAAAAATCTTGTCTTTATCCCCCTCCATTTGTTTATTTTTGTTTTTTCTTTTTTACACTTTTTACACGGACGTAAAAAAAGGAGTAGAAAGCGTAAGGTCAGGCTATGCGGCAGTCTCTCGAATAGCGCCCTCTAGTTTCTTTGGGAGTAGCTCTCTCCGCTCATCAATGTTGATGACTGGCTTCCGACAGTTCTGGCCGTCCAGGTAGATCTTCGCGTAGACAGGGTTTGAGTAGTTCATAGGCTGTGACAAAGAGAGGCATGATGAGACAGACACACAAAACAAACTTGAACAAAAATGAGCAGTCCTATGTTTTGAATAATGAGCAAAGAGTGCAACATGTCACAAGCTTATTGTTTAGTTCAAGTCTTGGGACACATTGTAGCTTTGCCTGTCATTCAAATTAGCCCCCGACATGTCTTGACATCTTTCATTTGGTTAGACAAAAGAATGAAAGACAATTAACAAGTTTGATGCGTATAATGAGTATAACAGACATGCAAATTTGGCATTGAAATGCAGACGACACAGTGCAGTGTGAGGGACACTGAAGACAGTGGCTATGTTTGTAATAACAGACCATGAAAGCACACAGACAGGCTTGGTTAGCTGTGTAAACAAGTCCGACAAGCTGGAGAATGAATACGGATTAACTACTGAAGGTGTTTATTTGAATCCACAACAAAAAGTTGTATAACAGTATAGACATGAGTAACTTTTATTCTGAACAAGGAACCAGTTCTAACCAGTTTTGATAGTATGGTATTGCAATTACACTGGTTATTGTGATAATTTGTTCCAGTCTGTAAATTTACAACACTGCCAATTAGTGTGCGATATGGCAACATATTTGACACCTTTGATCTAAAGACCAAAACAAAAAGCGTGGAATGCAGGATGATTGACAGGGTTCATTTTCATTGTAGTGCAACTAACAGCTGCTCTCTACCCTTTCCCATCGGCAAAGTGTTACTGTGGCTAATCATGCAGTGTAATGTCATCAAAACATTCATTCCTGCAAGGGCACGGTGACCTACTGCGGCCTCGACACGCCACTTAGAAGGTTGCTCAGATGATTGCGCCTTGATTGCGCGCAATTGATTGAGCCTGCCATACTGGGATTAAAATAGCAGCCGGTATCTGTTGCTATTCCTCCTGTGTTTGTCAAGAACCAACTGATGCAGGAGAAGAAGGAGAAGGATGTTCTCTGTAGGGTCCTCAAGCCCAGGATGTGATATATCCAGAAGCCATTTGTGAGATCTCTTTGGTTCTACAGATCAAATTAGCCTCATTAGATATTACTACAGTATATCAACTGTGAGTTATCATTGTGTGGGGATCTTGAAACACAACAAGGGTAAGCAAGCAAACTTGTGTACACGCAAACAGATCGTACTCATGAATAATTCATTAGAGGCGATATCCACCCTAATGAATTGATGACAACAATGACACAACACAACACGTTCACGTCATCTCCATGCTTCACCTGTCCAGGTATGACTTCTTTTTGGACTGTGTGAATGTTGATGGTACGAGGGTCACTGGATTGCACACACCAGCCCTACAACATACACCAGGCCAGTGACTCAACATGACAAACATGTCACACACTCCCGACCGCTCAGCCCCGACAGCCACATACATCCAGTCAGTGACTAAACAACAACAACAATATTTCCCCATATTTGCCCCATGCCTCTTTCCTCATATTTGCCCCACACCTCTTGCCTCATATTTGCCCCACACCTCTTGCCTCATATTTGCCCCATACCTCTTTTCCCATATTTGCCTCATACCTCATTCCCCATGTTTTGCCCATATCTTGTTCCCCATGTTTTCCTCATACCTACCTACCCACAGAGAACCCTGCCATCATGAAAAGATCAGTGCTCCAATAACATAACAGCCACAGGGTTTCCAAAATCAATGTGAAATGAATTCTTAATGAAATTAACTGTTCCTAGTAAGTCATTTAGATAAATTATAAACTGAAGGACATTCTCAGTTTCATTATTACATTACCATGAAGTTATCACTCAACCATTAAAGGACACTTGATACCTACATATGGCTTCCATGGCAACTGACAGGACATTATAAATTCTGATTTCAAATATTAGCTCAATATGGCCACCTTAAAGATAACTTTTGGAGATTTCATCTCCTGCTAACACCTCATACTCATGTGTTTTGGTGGACCTCAGATTACTTGTTGTCTGACATGACAAAGTCTATAATTTATTGGTGAGTAAAATGTGCTGGGTCATGTCCTGCTGTAATTGTCTACTTCAAATAAGCTTCATGTTAGCAAGAATAGCATATAGCAAAAAAAAAAAAAAAAATTATAAATAAACAAACAAACAAATAAACAAATAATAGTGTATCAGTGTAGAATTCTTCCAGTCGTGCTCAATAAACACAGATCTACGTAAGAGTGGCAACAGCAGATGTCAGATAGGATGAGGCAGGGGGGAAACAGAAAGAGACGCTTCGACTCTGAGCTGAGAAGCCAGTTAGTCAGCAGATAACAAGTTCAATGAAGATTTTTACCATTCATTTGTAATGCTGTGGGTTAGCGGGGAGAAAGACAAGCATGTCAGATAAGAGGTGACTGAGTGTGAGAAAGGGTGAATTAATGTCTCTCTCATTGTTAGTCGGATGAACAGCCCCTAAATTATCACTGTCACAGAACAGCACAGAGAGTAGACGAGCCTCGGAAGATAAGGCGCCTGAGATTCAGCCGGGAATTTTTATTCACCGCTGACTTTACTGATAGCACACCCTGGAACGTTGTTATACATTAACATTTACATTTAGTAATTTGCATTAAAGGTACCATGTGTAAGAATTGAGGTAAAAATATCCAAAAAATGAGCTACACGCATGAAAAGAATGAGAAGAAATAAGGGCGATGATGTCATTAAAAAAATGACAAGGTATAGTGCTGCAGAGATATCAACCTAAATTAGCATGCTAAATTACTAGCCACAGCCCGACAGGTGTCATAATACCAGTTTCGGCCATGGGAGGCGGTATGCGGGCAACATACCCGCCAGCCAAACTGCAATACACGTGTCTCGGTTGTTACTCTAGGGTAGACCAACTCACTTTCTGGAGGTATACTGCCCCCATCTTTTATGGAATGTGGAGTAGGAATTGATTTTTTGGCGGACATTACACATGGCACCTTTAAAAAAATAACTCGCCAATGATAACAATGTTGCTACAAAGACACAGCTGTAACTGGAAATAGCCATGTGTCAGGAGGAAAGAGACAGACCTTGTGCGGGTCTAGAGTGAAATTGGGCTTGAGGAGGCTGCCCGCGGCGTCGGCGTGGTTGTCGTGGTCCACCTCGTACATGTTGTAGGACGGGTTGCCGATCTCCACATTCAGCCCTCCGTTGGTCATAGGCTGCCTCTGGACTCGCTTGCCCCTGGGAGATAGACTTTTTAAACTACCCATGCAAACGTAAAATAAAACATAACAATATCAAACAATATCACCACTCTGTATCATCCCACAGTTGTAGCTATATCTATCAATATGTACCCATATGTATAAATACTCTATGGAATATTGAGTAACTTCCACATATTGATAGTGATATAAGATGTACAACATGCTTTCACATAACAAAGGCAGAGCAGTTAATTTTTATACTTCCCACACATAGGCTGATTACACTGTTGCCATATGGTCTCTACCAACCTGTTCCCAGAATAGAAGAAGCTTGCCTCTGCTTGATGACTATATTTCACGATATATATAACAATTCATGTAATATGGGAATTAAGGATAAAATTCTGGTGGCTTTGTGGTAAACAGTGAACTAACTACCGTAGAATACATGCACAAAACAGTGCTCATACCATGATAATGTGCTTTAGTCCAAATTCTCTCATTGCATGTGTGTATATGAATTGTACATATGCTTTTGTAACATGCATTTCAAATCATCATGCTTTGAACCAAAAGAGGCTTTTGGATGCAAACCTTTTAAATCATGCATCTGGATACATTGTTTACTGTTCATAAAAGGGGAAAAAGCCCTATCAGCATGTGGAGATACCTTTGCCTTCTTTTGCAGATCAACACGCCGGCCACCACGGTTGTTATCAGAATCACCAGCAGCACGAGTGGCACAATGATTGCTATGCTTCCTAAAACAGAGAGAACAGGAGGGGAGGAATGGAGGGAGGAGGGATGGAGGGGGGGGAGGAGGGATAGAGGGAGGATGGAAGGAGGGATGGAGGGGGTCATAATTCCAAACACAGTCCAAATACTTATGGGTAAAGCAAGCCGTGAAAAACCCCAGACTCAGACAGTCTCCCCTGGGTACATACAGATGGGCTTAAATAATGTACACGCAGGCCTGACAGATATATGTTCAGAAGCAGCCTTGAAATCGGACTATCCGCTTATCAAACAGAGAACATATGCTGCGTTCTCTGGTATTTGCTCTGGCATAACATGTACACATAAAACAGTGCACACACACACACACACACACACACACACACACACACACACACACACACACACACACACACACACACACACACAGATAAGTAGTCAAGTGTGTTTCAGCCATACATAAGAATGGATTTTAATCTTAAACACATATGCCTCACAAAGGACTACAACATGTTTGATAAGCATCATATTACTAACCTCACCTATATTAGATTCTAACCATGTGCCACACTCCAGAATGGACTGCTGATGTCAGTGTCATTTTTACTCCCTTTCAGTTCATCTCAAACTGCCACTGACACACTCATCCATCCATGGCTTACAGAATGTTCTAGCAGCCAGGTAGGAGACTTTTTTGTGTGGTGTGACTCACCACACTGGGGCCTTCCCTTGTTGAATTCATGCTAAACTGTTTCCAGTTTGTACCAGACAGGTTCAATTCCTTGCCTGTGCATGACCAAGATACAGATTACGTCATGGTGAATAGCTGATCTCCGTTATCACCTCCAGTTCAGGAGGAATAATACGTATCTGACTAGACGACCCACCCGACAGTGTTTATCTCTTTACAGTCTATGTATTGTAGGCAAAGTCAAGTGGATATCTATGGTGCAGTCATTCATTCTGGTGAAAGGTTGTTCATATTTTAGCTCAACAGCCTTGTGTACTCCAGAAGCAACATGCTGATTGGTTGGGATAGTGTACCTTGAAATGTGCTGTTCTAACATAACTGTCAGCTGTACATCAGATGATAGCGCTACTGTTTGCATTGTTTAAAATGAACGTTGTTATGGCTGGCGGCTGGTTTGTTGGGTTGATGCCTGTAGCACTCACCTGGGCTGGTGTCGTCAGAGCGACTGCTCTTAGGCGCCGGCCTCTCACACTGTGTACCTGACCAGTTTGCAGAACACCTAGGTGATGGAACAGAGAGAGAGAGAGAGAGAGAGAGAGAGAGAGAGAGAGAGAGAGAGAGAGAGAGAGAGAGAGAGAGAGAGAGGAGAGTGAGAAAGAGTGAGAGAGAGAGAGAGAGAGAGAGAGAGAGAGAGAGAGAGAGTGTGTGAAGAATAGAGAGAGAGAGAGAGAGAGAGAGAGAGAGAGAGAGAGAGAGAGAGGAGAGTGAGAAAGAGTGAGAGAGAGAGAGAGAGAGAGATTCGGAATGAGCCAATGTCCAATAATCAAACAGCTGGCGTTCTCCGAGAGATCAAGAGTCACTATTGGCCTCAGCCTCAATAAGGCAACACACACATCCTTCACATCCGACAGAAAGGATGAACAAACACACACACAGAGATATAAATAAGTCATAGAGTATAATGTTAACTACCTGACCTCACCCCCAGATCCCCCGAGGTAACAATCAACAGACTGAACAGAAAGGATGAGTCATGATATAGGAGGAAAGTGATGAGTCACTGTGTGTGATTGGTGGGAGGAGTGAGCACGCTCAGTCGTCGTGCTGATTTCCATCGCCGGGGCGCTGAGGTTGAAAACACACCAATGGGAATAAGCGAACAGAAGAATGGATGGGCGTTCGGCGTGATAAGAGAATGAGAGCGTGCTACCATATGATCCTGCAAGATTAAATGCTGATTAAATGGGATCCATTGGAGGAAATTAAAAACTTTTTGGAGACAATTAGCAGAACTCTGCATTACTTTGATTAAATTATAAGATTCCCTTCCAACTGCACTGGAGAGAAAAAAAAGAAAAGAGAAAAAAAAATAGGAACTGGATTGAATAATGAGGAATGTGTTCATAAGCAACATATAATTTAGCTATTACTCACTGAAAAGCGTTTTTAACAACCATCACCACACACTACCCAGATGCAAATAAGGCTCCCAGAACAATCATCTGTGTAAGTAATTGGTTGAATTTGGAATGCACTGGGAAGAAAACAAATTTGTTTCACGCACACAGTACCCACAAGGAAAGATCTGCAAACTCTCTCTCTCTCTCGCACACACACACACACACACACACACACGCTCTCTCTCTCTCTCTCTCACACACACACACACACATACACACACTCTCTTCTCTCTCTCTCTCTCTCTCTCTCTCACACACACACACACACACACACACACACACACACACACACACACACACGCACACACACACAACCACCTTTCAGTGACTGCAGAATGGTGAATGTCTATGGGCTCCATAATGAAATGGCAGACAGGGCTAGTGCTGACCACATGATGCCGTTGCCTCTGATGCATGTGGATCGGCGCCACTCATGGACACGATGGAGGACTGGGACTGGGCAGAAGATGAGGCCCCAGTCCTGTACTGACAAATGGTGCTTTATGGGGACTCGGCATTGCGGGGACATGGAGTTGTGGGGACCTACTTGCAGTGGGGTTTGTTAAAGGCTGTTATTGTGCATATCCCCTCGTTCTGACAGTAGTAATCACACTGGTTGGCCCGCTCGTCGCAGCGCTGGTTCTTGAAGCTAGCTGTGCAGCTGCAAGAAATTGCGGGGAAACACATAAGTCGACTAAGACACTGGCATCAAAGCATTGCGGACAAAGAGAACAACGGAACAGCACAACGGTAGAGAGAAAGAAAAAAAAAAGAATGAGACCACTTTGTTGCCATGAAGGATGAACATCAGAAACAAAATGCGGAAAAGTAAACAGAGTTCTTTCTGTCAAGAGTTTTCTCGATAGCACAAACTTTTGACGTTAGATCTGTCAGTGTCTTTGTTTCCATTTTGCGACTGTGCCCAGTTATATGTCGAGTCAAATAGTTACTATTACAAAGTTTTGCGTTGCAGGAGTGACCACTTTGGAGGAAATCACTGTATTCACACACCCTCTTTTAAGTTGGTTGCTTTCACATCAATGGCTTAAAAAAGACAATACACATTTTAGCAACAAAACAATATGTCCTTGCCCTTTGAAATGCATTGTCCAAGCAAGTGAAAGCCCCTCTTGCAAGCAGTGCTGTCAATTATTTGCAAACGGAAGAGACCGGCCCCTGATCTGAAAGGCATGAAATTGTGATAAATGATGCGGAATGGGTGTGTGTGTTTGTGTGTGATGTGCATATTTGTTGTCCTAACTTGGTTGTGAAGTCCTCTCAAGTGCAAACAGTCCATGCTATAGCTATAGCTATATATATGAAAGTTTCAAAGTGTTGTGTACCAATGATTACTTTCCGCAATGAAGTGATTGAATATATTTAAAGAACAAATAATGGCTTGCTTTATACTTTAAACTGAAACTGTCTGAAATTGTTTCATTCTGTAGGTGCTGGATGAATACCTAAGGTCTCTTTCCACTATTGTCAAATCACAAGAAAATGATCTATGGACTAGCAGACACAAAAGCTGTAGCATATACACAATAATTTCTCAGAGGGAAAAAAATGGCCATGATTTGTTATGCATTCTACGCCACATAGCTCATCTAACTGGCAATTTGCTTCATAAGAGGATAACACTCATTTACAAACTGCTCTGCTACCATGGCTACTTCTTTTTCATCAGCTTGTTATATTTCATAAAATTCTACATGCTCGACAGCACCCAAGCTTCAGGCACAATCTTGGGTAGCTGCCAGCCTTAAAACGCCTGCATGCATTCAATGGCATACCCAAACTCCTTACAATATTGGGTGTCAGAAGAAACATCTTTTCTAAAACACATACAGTACTGTAGCAGAATCAAACTAAGCTGACCTAAAATGCACCACCCTTCGGCAATATTTTCTCAGTAGAGACCACTGTATCTAGCATCTAATCAGTTATGTCAGCAACAACTGCTTGCAAGGTTGTCTCCACATAAGCAGTGTAATGGTATGATGAAATAATGGTAGCTTAGTCTGTTTTTCTTACACGCCAAGAGGACTGAAGTATGCACTCTTCATATGTGCACGAAAACAAGCTATACCAAATCCTCTGAACATAGGTAAATAAAAAAGAAATATGGATGCTTATCTAATTCAGACTCATCATTCATCCCGGAGATGAGAAGAAATCTTTGGCAACATTTGATTGCCATAACCTGGTCACAGCAAATACACTCAAAGCAGATAGCTTTTCCACATTTCCATATGTAATGTTGATACACTGTGTAATCCTGTTTGATCATAATTATCCCAGAGAGATGAGATACATGAAATAACATGATGACATATCCCTACTCCCCCAGTAGAGCAGAGGCACCACCACCACATTAGCAACCAAGTCGGGTAATTCTCGTTTCTTTGTTTGTTATCTGTGACTGGGATGAGACATTCATTTACCTCGTCAGAGCCTAAGGTCAAACATTATGATTTCTTGACACAGACAAATCCATCATCCCACAGGTTTGCCAGTGTCTCAGTGCCATTGAATGAACCACATTATCGGGATCTGTTAACCTTACAGAAAATGAGATGAGGATCATTTGCATAGAAATTGAGTCCCTCTTCTCACTTGTGTCAGTCATAGGCACACACATCCACACATGGCATTTCAGCTACAAAAGATGATTGGGGAGAATTGATCTTAGTAAAACTCAAAACATGTTTATTGAAATTGATTCCCTCTTCTAACTTGTGCCAGTCATAGGCACACACATCCACACATGGCAATTTAGCTACAAAAGATGATTGGGGAGAATTGATCTTAGTAAAACTCAAAACATGTTTATGGTAAGAGACAATTCCTATCTCACTTTCTCTCTGGGTTCACAGTCATTTTAACAGTTATGTAAAGTATACACAAAACAAAATGCATTTATCATAAACTTTACAAAAAAAACATGCAAAATCCCTGTCCAACCTGAAAGAGTTTTACAACACTTGTCTTCGAGGTTTGCCATCTTTTCAAATTATGTCTATCTATCTATCTATCTATCTATCTATCTATCTATCTATCTATCCATCCATCTATCCATGTATCTATCTATTTATCTATCTATCTATCTATCTATCTATCTATCTATCTATCTCTCTTAAAACCTCTGTGTATCCTACAGCCAGGTACCTAATCCATATTCCGACTCACATGCCGTCATTGCCCTCCTCTTAAACCGCCCTCTCTAATAGTATCAACACCATCACAGCACTTACAATTACAGTTTACAAGCTGCTTAGGCTATAATTGAAAGAGAATTGGGTGTCAGTGGAGCACAGCTTCTGCTGGTTTAAAAAAAAAAGAGAGAGAGAGAAACTGCCAAGGCGTGATTACTTACTGGCAGAAGGGCAGATTTGTGTCTGGATCCAGGTGACAGGTGCCCCCGTTGTAGCAGTAGCCATCACAGAGCTGGCAGCTGGGTGCTATTCTGCCCGTCGTGCAGCTGGGGAAAAAGGCAGATCGGAATGAGAGAGTGCCAAGGGCTATGTTCAGACACCGAGCTAATGGTGCCACCTACTAGAGTGAACTACCTTCTGCACGAAGAGCTGTGCCGCGAGCCCTGGACAGTTTCGCTGACTCGACAAGGAAAGGGGGCACAGGCAGAGGATCAAACCTGAAGTCTCAGGGAGCTTCACTACCGCGTGGGCTAATGGTGTCACTGCAAACATATATGAGCTCCCTTCCACTCTGAATGAGGTTATACACGGTGTCGTTTAGGAGTGTCATACTAAATATATGATTTAAAATCATTCTGAACTTTGGAATCCGTTGTCATTATCCCTGGGCCTGCACAATGGAACGTTTTACTTGAAATTCATACTGTATCGTCTGAATATCATCACATGGATATGATGACAACTCTTTATTTTTCCTACTTAACCTGCCAGTCACTACTACTACTACTAATAATAATAATGGATTTTTAACATGGAAGACCTTCAAAATCTCCATTTCCATGGTCAGGCATTTAAAACTATGATACAGCTGACATTGTCGTCATGGAAAATCATGGAAAAAAGCTAATGTACCATAGTAATGCCACTTGCAGAGTAGGTGTAAAGTTGTTGGTCCCCAGAGGAGTTGTGACTTACTTGCAGGCCACCTCCCCGGTGTCGCTATCTATTATGCATGGAGCTCCGTGACACCTCTGGCACTTGTCAACGTCGCACTTGTTGCCCTCGTACCTGGCAGGACACACACACTCCACATGGCCGGAGCTGGACAGGGTGCAGGCCTTGGAGTGCACGCAGTAATGATGACAGATGTCTGTCAACGAGAGGAAGAGGTGGGAAGAGAAACACAATAAATAAGCAGGAGAAATAAATAACAAATACAAAACTCAGAGGTTCTAACAGTTGACTCAAAATTATGATTAAATAGATAAATAAATACATAAATAAATATGTGTGGGGTTTTTAATGAGGATTTCTCAGTGGGAGAAAATTCCCTCTCTACGATCTGCAGTTTAATTGGAATTTCACCGAGATTTAATGAGACATAATTACCCACATCAAATGTCTGCGGGTACGGAGATGAAAACGTGTCACCCCTAGGGGTGCTCCGTGGTGTAAAATGCATTCATGTTGCCCAGATAAAATTGTTTTCCCACAAATTATAATAACAAAGGGCGTTCTAACAGAGGAAATATTATCAGTGGAGAGCAGAGAAACCTCTAGGTGTTTATGGTGGCATTTAGAAGTCACCGTGGGCAAAGGGAATTCAAACGGATCTCTTTTCTTGCTGTGTGGCAGTGCCTTTTCTTTGAAAAAAAAAAGACAGATTGTGTTGTTTTCGATTCTGGTCATCATTGTGAGATTGGAACCTGAATATGTAGAGTAGGGGGGTTGGTGGGGCATGCTAGCGAAACTGTGTGAAGGAGCTGCAGGGCTGTTGATGTAAAACAAGTTCAATTCTGATATTTTTGCAACCCCATTATTCATAAAGTCCAAGGTTAAAACTGAACACAACCGACAGAAAATGACTGCTTATAAAACTTGGCAAAGGGGTATCCGACTGGATGGAATATATTTGGCAGTTAAGTGACCAAAACATTAACTGTGTAAAAAAGTGAACAATTGATTTGCATCTCTAAATGTCATCATTACATCCAATTTACCAAAATATCAAAATGTTTATACTCTGGACTCAACCATTTGAGACAGCCCATAATCCAATATTCTGTTATGTGGCTTTGGAGATGAAAATAATTAAAATAATAATGTTGGTGATTGAGCTCATTTAGGAAGCCAGTGTGATGTGACCACCCCCCTCAGCCACTGGCTCCTGCTGGCTCCTGTGAGCTAGGCAGATCTGACCGAGCCAAGTCGAGCAGCATTGCTCCAGGCAACACCCCTCCGGTCGGTGACTCACGGTAGAGGCAGCGGTCCCCAGTGTACTCGGCCAGGCAGCGGCACGTGGGCTGGTTGCCAGTGCTGACCTCACACGTGCCGCCGTTCAGGCAGTGATTGTCGCAGACGCGGCGCTCGCAGTTGACGCCGGTGAATCCCATGGCACAGCGGCACGTGGGCCGGCCTGCGAAGACGGACACCAGAGACACAAACCTCAGACACCAGCAGATGAGGAGCCTCAGAGAGGACACTTTCTCTTCATGCCTCTTTAGTTAAAAACTCTGAAGCCAATTTTTGTATGTAAAAAAAAACAAAACAATACAGCACATAATCAAGATAATAAATGTCATTTTTATTTACTATAAATGCATTTCTATAATGAATATTATTGTTAAAATAAGGTAAATACTCAACATTAGTTAATGTAACACTGAATATTAAATGGAATATTCAGGCATAGGCTAGTCCAACAACTCCCCTATCTGATGTCATCACCATCACTCACACAAAATCCAAAGATTTATGTCAATCATAATTAGGCACCTGAATGGCAGCACTTAATTGACCAAGAGGAAGATGACTGATCAGTTATGCCCTTTGTGATGATAAACAATCAACATTATGACTGATTGACAGTTACCAAACAATGGTCAGAGTGTCACGCACGCACACACGCACGCACACACACACAAACAGACACAGACAGACCACTGTATTGATTTCAGGCAATTATCAGCATCCTATTGCACTCTGTGCACCTCTAGAGACAAGGGAGTTTGCCACTGTGTCCTGCCCCACAGAGGATCCATTAACAGGACGCTTGGACAGAGCATTCTTAGAAGACAGCTTTCAAAATCCTTTTAGCAAATACCTTTTGAATGCCTGTCTTTGAAAGCATTCCATGTTGAATTTCAAGGTTCTAAGTGGACCTTGAGAGAAAAATGGTTATAGACCAATTTTAAGTAAGAGGCCATGAGGGTGCTTCTGTTGAGGAAGTAGTCACAAACACACACACACAAACACACACACACACACACACACACACACACACACACACACACACACACACACAGTAGTGCACCTACCTAGAGGGGAACCCACACAGGTGCCTCCGTTGAGGCAGTAGTCAGTGCAGTGGTTGACCTCACACCTCTCCCCGGAGAAGTCTGGCCAGCAGTAGCAGCGCATGCTCCCCTTCTCATTGGCCATGCACCGGCCTCCGTTCTCACAGGCCGGCCGACACAGATCTCCTGTAACGCAACACACACACCAGCACACATGAATAACACAACACACTCCAACACACATGAGTAACACAACACTCCAACACACATGAGTAACAACACGCACCAACACACATGAGTAACAACACACACCAGCGAACATGAGTAACACAACACACACCAACACACATGAGTAACAACACACACCAACACACATGAGTAACAACACACACCAACACACATGAGTAACAACACACACCGACACACATGAGTAACACAACACACACCAACACACATGAGTAACACAACACACATGAGTAACAACACACACCAACACACATGAGTAACAACACACACCAACACACATGAGTAACACAACACACATGAGTAACAACACACACCAACACACATGAGTAACAACACACACCAACACACATGAGTAACACAACACACACCAACACACATGAGTAACACAACACACACCAACACACATGAGTAACAACACACACCAACACACATGAGTAACAACACACACCAACACACATGAGTAACACAACACACCAACACACATGAGTAACACAACACACACCAACACACATGAGTAACACAACACACACTAACACACATGAGTAACAACACACACCAACACACATGAGTAACACAACACACACCAACACACATGAGTAACACAACACACCAACACACATGAGTAACACAACACACCAACACACATGAGTAACACAACACACCAACACACATGAGTAACAACACACACCAGCGAACATGAGTAACAAAACACACACCGACACAAATGAGTAACAACACACACCAGCGAACATGAATAACACAACACACTCCAACACACATGAGTAACAACACACACCAACACACATGAGTAACAACACACACCAACACACATGAGTAACACAACACACCAACACACATGAGTAACAACACACACCAACACACATGAGTAACACAACACACCAACACACATGAGTAACAAAACACACACCGACACAAATGAGTAACAACACACACCAGCGAACATGAGTAACACAACACACACCAACACACATGAGTAACAACACACACCAACACACATGAGTAACACAACACACCAACACACATGAGTAACAACACACACCAACACACATGAGTAACACAACACACCAACACACATGAGTAACAACACACACCAACACACATGAGTAACAAAACACACACCGACACAAATGAGTAACAACACACACCAGCGAACATGAGTAACACAACACACACCAACACACATGAGTAACAAAACACACACCGACACAAATGAGTAACAACACACACCAGCGAACATGAGTAACACAACACACACCAACACACATGAGTAACAAAACACACACCGACACAAATGAGTAACAACACACACCAGCGAACATGAGTAACACAACACACACCAACACACATGAGTAACACAACACACCCCAACACACATGAGTAACACAACACACACCAACACACATGAGTAACAACACACACCAACACACATGAGTAACAACACAAACACCAGCACACATGAGTAACACAACACACACCAACACACATGAGTAACAACACACACCAACACACATGAGTAACAACACACACCACATTTTCTGTTCTTTTTTGCTTGTACATTATTGTTGAATCTGAGAGATAATAATTTCTATGCAGTGCAGATCTCTCTAGCCTGTGGACCCGAGCAATGCAAACCCATGAATGTAAAGTGGCCATTATTATCTTCCATTGTACAGTGGGTTGGCCGGGCCCTGCGCAGATGAGCAGGCTGTTTATCACCTAGCCTTGCCTAAAGGATGCTCCTGTCAAGCGTGCATTAAAAGATTTCACACAGACTTAACTGTTGGAAGAGGCTTTATCAAACATCCAAAGACAAACAAATCGAAAACATTTGCATGACATGATCTTTTGCCTTTCCCTAGAGCGGACGGGTAATGGTAAAAGTTGCTGAAATGGCAAGTAGAAAGGCTTCTATGTGTTATGTGCACACTAGAAAACATACAATTCTTAGGCGACACAGGTCATGTATTTATGGATTTATGGACATGGATTTAGCCAAGATATCAGCGGAAAGATCAGAGCACATGACCTCATGCTAATCCCTGTTGAAACAATGTGTCCACAACGGTGACCAACGGTGACCAATTCCTCATGTATGCAATTATGTTCTGGTCACGAGAGATTGTTGTGCCATCTGTGTTTTCGTTCAATAGAAGCCCCGCAAATCAAAATGTAGCGCGGGTGAACACAAACACGCACCGCTTGGCCTTTCATTTGGCTAAAGGTTAATCCCTGCCTGTCATTTCTAATTGCTGAGCTGCTCTCCGCCCACCGTGCCATCACACGGCTGTGCAGCACATTAAATGGGACACGTGACTCCAGCTGATAACGATCTTTAATTAAAACATGAGGAAAAATGAGAAAATAAGTGCTGTTTTTATATCTGCTTCAGCCCCCCCCCCCTCCTCCTGCTCTCCTGTGATCTGTAACCCTCGAGAGCAGAAAATAACACCACCTGAAACCCCCCGACCTGATCATGATTTAGATTCACGCAGGCAAAAAAACTCCAAGTAACTCAGAGTAATCTGCCTCTTGGAGGATGCCTCACCACACAAACACACACACACACAAACACACACACACACACACACACACACACACACACACACACACACACACACACACACACACACACACAGACACACACACACTCTGATCCTCTATTCCCACAGCACCACACTCCCCTCTCCACTGGTAAATCAAGTCCCAAATTAACACCCACACCTCATTCACAATTTATAGCTGAAGACACACCTGTAATTTTCTCACAGTTCTTGGAGATGAGGGAAGAAAACAACAGCACAGGTGCAGGGAGCGGAGCGGGGGTGCACGGAACTCTCCTGACTCACCTGAGATGTTGGGGTCAGTGCAGGAGCCGTTGATGAGGGCCTTGCCCTCTGGACACACACACCTGGCGCCTGTGGGGTTGAGCAGGCACATGAAGCTGCAGAGCATCTTCAGGCAGGGGTTCGCCAATCCTACACACACACACACACACAAACAGGGTTCGCCAATCCTACACACACACAAACAGGGTTCGCCAATCCTACACACACACACAAACAAGGGTTCGCCAATCCTACACAGACACACACACACACACACACACACACAAACAGGGTTCGCCAATCCTACACACACACACACAAACAGGGTTCGCCAATCCTACAAACACACACACACACAAACAGGGTTCACCTATCCTACACACACACACACAAACAGGGTTCGGCAGTCCTACACACACATGCAAACAGTGTTCGCCAATCCTGCACACACACACACACACACAAACAGGGTTCACCAGTCCTACACACACATGCAAACAGTGTTTGCCAATCCTACACACACACACACACACACACACAAACAGGGTTCACCAATCCTACACACATACACACAAACAGCTTTCACTAGCAAATCCAACAATTAAAAAACCTTCACCAGTCCTATAGACAGACATCCAAACAGCTTTCACTAGCAAACAAAACCCTCCAAAATCTGTTTCATGTGAACCTTCCTGACTACATCGCTTAAACCGTCAATGAAAACGCCTCTATGAGTTCCACCGTTATCCAATAAAAACACATCCGCCCCTGATCTCCATAGCAGCCCAGCATGGCGTTTCTGAAGAAGGCAAGTATGCTGTAGTTTTTCTGTGACCTGATACAGCAGTTCTTTTAAAGCAGGAGTGTGGCACTTCTTCCAAAATGATCATTCAAATGGTAATAGATGTTGGGAACGACAAATCCACATTTCTCTGAGCCTTATCTCAGAGAGCAAGGGAGGAAGAGCTGGTTACGGCTTCAGTCTTTCTGTCTTTCAGTCAGTGAAAAGCGGCATATTAACAAGAGAAATCTCTGCCATCTGCTCAGCGATACTGAATGTATTATTTAATCACCGACCTTATAGTATATTCATTTACTGTAACAGAAAAAATGAGCAGAATAATACGTATAAATCAATGTCTACACTCATTCATAAAAGAGTATCATACAATCGGAAAGAAAAAGGGATTCAGACGCTGTTCCAGATCTCCAAGTAACTCACACTGTTTTCAAAGGCTGCTTTTGTCAGGACACTAGTATCAAACATGCGTACAAGAGTTTTTTTCCTTCTTTTCTTTAAAGGAAAGATACTGTATGTGTTTATAAAATGAAATAAAACAGAGGGGGGGGGGGGGGGGGGGTGCATAGAGCAGGCGAGCAGGGCATCTGTTCTGTGTTCTGCTGAAGACATCAAACTGAGCTCTGGGCTTTTGCTGTCAGTGCACGAGCTCTTTCTTCTCCGGACTGGATCTGGCCAGCTTAATGAGTCTGCAGGGACGGCCTCTGCTGCCTGCGCTACGCTACGCTACGCTGCGCTACGATACGCAGCAAGGCCGAGCGTGAGGGGGAGCGATCGCAGAGTGGACCGCAGGGCCATTAAGTCAACAGAGAAAACAAATCGCAAGGCAAAGAAGCCCCCCGGAACAGATCAAGAGTCCCGTGGAACGGCTGAATAGGAGAAGTGTACGATGCGGGTGAAGATTCCTCGTGGATGTTACGCTTAGGCAAATGGTGGACTGGAAAATGATAACACACAGGGTGGACAGGGGCCCCTTGGTCATGACTTGATAGAGATAACAAGGTCGCATTTGCCATACAAAGTGAGGTTTGTTAACTTTTCTTACTGTCTTTCTTGCACATTCCCCCAATGAGCACAGAAGAGAAAATCACTGGCATCATTGACAGTAATTGTTAGCGGTTATATCTCCAGTCGAGCTGCCCATTTTACCCAGTTCAAATGCACATTTTTCTCCCCGACTGTTCATAAACTTTATTTTTCGATCCTCCGAACTAGACTAGAAAGCCAATACAGTACTGACCTTCATCAGTGTCGACCCTGGAGAGGGCAGGAGGGTCTAAATACAAACATCACACTGACCTCCTGTAAAACACTGTGCAAGCTGCTTCTTGCTTGCTCATAAAAAAAGCAACCGTTTTTTAGGGTTAACTGCGTAAACCTGACAGATATCGAACCAGCATCCTTATCACTCACCCAATAAAAATACTACCGATGTTGAGCTTGTGGGAAATAAACAAAAAATGTGCCAAAAATGTGCTGTCAGAAGTGTTGTCAGTAGCTGTCAGTGGCTGTGGCTTCATTCTGTCAGCTAGCTGACATGTCTCTGACAGGAGTATATTGAGCCAGTTAAGTCAAATCTTTCCGATCTCATTCTCACCCTCCTGCTGCTTGTACCGATGGGACACCATGATGTTTGTGGCCTTCTCGACTCCCAGATCGAGAAGCTCCATGGGACCTTTCCCATACTTGTGTATCCTGAAGACCTCGTTCTTCAGGCCCGTTCCGTAGATGAAGTCCTCAAACAAATCGATTCGATATGGATTGGGGATCCCTGGAAAACGTCACGTCAAAAAAAAACACAGACAGTTAAGGCTTGCATTCCCTGCATCACCCTCCTTCTAAATCACTGAAATCAATGCAATTGACTAGTATCCACATTTCATGAGGAATTCTTTCCAGAATGGTCCACTCTCTGTTCTGAAATTACCCACATTGTTAATTCAGCACAGAGCGCAGATGCTACCGAAGGTCATTCATCTTTGTGCCAAGTCCCTCTGGACACACACACACGCACAACATATTGACAGGTCCTGTTTATCCTACCGTGTTTGCCCCCGATTGACTCCTGGGGATCAGAGCCATCAAACCGCACACTGCCGATGGTGGCCAGCTCTGCATCGGCCCAGTACAGACGCTGGTTGAAGTAATCAATAGCCAGACCTAGGAAGGCATAAAAAGCGAAAGAGAGAGAGAGAGAGAGAGAGAGAGAGAGAGAGAGAGAGAGAGCAGAGGGTGGGGGAGAGAGAAAGAGAGAGGCAGGGGGGAACAGAGAGAGAGAGAGAGAGAGAGAGAGAGAGGGAGGGAGGAGATTTATGTGCCTTATGAATTCAACAGGCAAATCAATAATGATGCCTCCAAGACTTGGAAGCAGGAGGTCATCCACTGTGATTACGTATTTATTATTTGCTTGCTTATTTATTTATTTACAGAAACAGCCACGTAAATTGCTTGGACAGTGTTAAAGAATTGGGCCTGGTCCATGGCATGAGGGAGCTAGGGGTGGTTGATGTTACATACTGATGAGGAGGAGAGGGCAAAGACCAGTCTAGAGGAGCAGAAAATGAAATTCACAGGCACAGCCTAAAGGTTGTTTACAAAGTACTCAGTGACTCCTGTCCAAAGTAAACTGCTGACAAACTTCCTGCTTTTGGGGAGCACGATGACGCTCGGCTCCACTACTCTGTCCTAATTTGAACAGGAGGACATCCCGAAAGACTAATCGCCTCGATTTATTTTATGCTTAAAACGACGACTTACAGAGTAATTATCCTAATGTGAGCACCCCGGAATATCTATTTATGTTTCCCGTAACGTCTTTGTCAGGGTTGTGGAGGACAAGAGAGAGAGAGAGAGAGAGAGAGTTAAAGGTGTAGTTTTTTTTGAGATGATGAATCTGCTGCCCTCCCCCCGTGGCAGGTTTTTAGGTCCACCGCCACAAAGAAGGTCAGCACAGAAAGGACGCTTGTTTGTGTTTTCGAGGCAGTCTGCTGCCCTGCCAGTAAAGCACCCTGCTCTGTTACTGTTCCAGAATTTCTATTGTTTTTCAGGTCATGCATACAGGTCACAGGCAGAGACGATAGAGTACATTGGGTAGCCAGTGGATAGCCAAAGGGAAACATCTTTAGCACTGTACTTCAGTATGCTTGGCATGGGAATGGATGCTCCAAAAACTTTGCTACGATAGATAAGGCCTAAAATCTCATTTGCTCCCAAAAGCTTAGATAAAAATACATTCAAAGCTACAACCAGCTGCAGAATACAAAGTGACATTTAAGATGATTAAAAAAGATATTAAGAAAGATATGGTATGCACCATATGTATAGTATCACACATACATACATACCACACATACATATACTGTACATAAATACATACAGACAAACATACAGTACATACTTACATACTGTACATACATAATATACGAACATTGATTAATTCATTCATTCAATGCCATACAGATACCTGTGGGTCTCCTAAGTTTCTTATCCACAAGTACCCTGCGTAAAGAGCCATCCATAGCAGACTCTTCAATGTGTGACCGGTCACCGATAACTGACCAGTACATCATTCTGTAAATACATAGTAGTCAGATGTCAACATAAATCCCATTGAAAATATACTTTCGAAAATAATCATAATACTTAAAAAAGCAAATAGTAAAGAACATCAAACCTAGTAGACAGATAAAACATTTTATTATATACACTGCCTGTATACAGCGCAAGTGCTCTGCTTTCTTGGCAAATGGCAGAGACAAAGAGCAAAAGGAAGCTAAGTCTGCCGTCTCACCCTCTGGCTGGATTGACTGTGATGGCGTACGGCTCGCCTGCCATGTCCGTTATCAGCCGGGTGCAGTTGGGCCCTTTGAGTTGACCCACGTTAATCGAGTATCTCAGTTTGGTCCAGTGGGCTGTGTAATAGCTGAACCAGTGCATCCGCGAGTGATCTGTCCAGTATATGTTTCCAGTCACCCAGTCGGCCGCCACGTCTCTGGGTCTCCTGAAGTCTGGACACTGCAAGGGGGCGGCCAGGTGAAAAGAAATGCTCAGTCGTACAATGTCAAAGTACCACTCACTGTATTATGAATATAAGGTAGGGAAAAAGATAAGGGGGAAAATAGAAATAGTAAAAAAAAAATAAAAAAAAGTCCCTACAAGTTCTCTGGAGCATACTGGTGACGAGGCTGAACAGGTGGACGAATTATTACCTGCTGTAGTTTATGTCAGAGAGGTGTCAGAGTGGGAAATACCTGCTGGTGATCGCGGCAGACTCTGTCATGATAAATGCCCCCATAGTGCTAGAGGTGATTTAGAGTTGGCCAGTGGCTTTGGAGAGTACAATAGGGAGACACTATAAGCTGTGATTATGTTATCTTATTAGCTATTAGCTATTAACTATTATACTATGCTTATACTAGCTATAATAGTATAAGTTATTATACTGGCTTATATTAACTAAAGCTTGCATTATCACATTGTATGTGATATTATCACTTTTTGTACATTGTTTGCTGTGTTTAACGACTTGTACTTTTATATTGTATGCTCTTTAATGTGCCTTAACAGGATACAGTGCATAGGCCTATTCAGGCAACAACGAATATATTGTATAATGACCTCAGAATATATTGAAAGTTCTAGTGCTGGTGTCCTGAAGTAGTTGGTATGATCAAGCACTGCCTTGAACTATGACTGATATAGTTAAAGGGAATAATGAACCGCCTCAGCTCTGCCACCGGGGTGAACATGTCTTGGTTACATCTGATGAACAATAAGCACTCTAAATTATACATGTCGCTGTGAGTGCAGGTAATACGTGGTGAATTGAGGGGGTTTTGAATGATTGAAATTCTCATTTCCTCAGAACAAGGCCCTGAAGAAATAATACAAATGAAAGATATTCTTAAATATGACTGAAGAGAAAGAAAAGCCAATTTCCCTCCGTTTTTCATTCCACAAATGTGTTTGTGGAGAGAGAGAGAGAGAGAGAGAGAGAGAGAGAGAGAGAGAGAGAGAGAGAGAGATAGAGAGAAGATGACACCAGGGGAAAATGTCCAATTTATTTCATGGCCCACTACTTCCTTTTACTTACCAACTATCTCAGCCTCAAAGATAATGACAAGAATGGGGCCCAGGATATTTTCTAGAACAATCTATATGATAACCACGAGTGTGTGGCACCTTGCTATAGCCTCACATCCCCTCTTCACGGACTGTAACGGGAGGGACGTGACTCGGTGAGTTATGAATTTAATCTCGATGAATTCACAGGGCATAATTCAATCCTGGCAATTCATAGCGCCTAAATGCATTTGCAGAGGTGCAGTGCGGATAACAAGGTCTGGCGACACACACGCACACACACATGAATTTCATTCGATGTCGCGGACGCCTGACAATGGACATTTGACTCCGCTGAGTCACGCAGCAACAGCAACACCGCCAAAGCAATCCTCGAGCAGTCGACGACCAGTTCAACCCTGTCAACAGTATGCGTCTCTCTCTCTCTCTCTCTCTCTCTCTCTTTCTCTCTCTCTAACCCCAGCTTGGACATACTTACTATGATCCCGACATTAGTTTTAATCTGACTTCTGTCAGACATTTCTCTGTAAAAAAGTCCACCCGGGTTAAACTGGGTAGCCCAGATAAACTTTTGTTGATGCAACAGAGCATCCATCCCGATGATGCGGGCATTTTCCTCGATGCGAGTGAGCAGTTTGTGTCCATGGCTCTGGTTAAATGGATACACAAAACTTCGGATTTCAGTGTCATTAGCTAGGTTGAGCACTCGATCTTCTGGTCCTGCCCGTTGAGTTATTAATATGCAAAAAAAATGAAAAGTGGCTAAATTCCATTTAGGGTTGAAGACAGTTTGACAGTTTTCACAATTTCAATAACAGATCAACTACTCTTGATAAGCATGCATTTAACAAGTCAGCATTACGTAACATTACATAGAATAACTAGAAACACTAGAAGAATAAAAAGGTCTACACAAAGCTATGATCAAAATTAAGCTATCAGTTGTTTTTATAACAGGGTAAGACTAGATTATTCAAATATATCAAACATAATCAATACATACATTGCAGTGTGACTAAACGTAACATATGTAAATGTTGGAAATGTTATTTTAAATAGATGATTGAAATGAGAGCATGCAACTGATGTTTACTGAATTTCAAATATTTACAAGAAAATTATTGTGAAGGCCCTCTGATTTGACACTAAAAGCCATAACATTTCTGGGTAGTTTGTGTCAACAGCCCTTCATTTCAGCATGAGTATTTAACTTCAAATGTGGCCAATGTGGTGCATGAGGGGGAGGGTGGGGTATTGATTACAGAGTTGGTTGCTGACACCACAGCGCAGCAACTTAGCACTTTGAACGAGTAGAAATATATGTGACTCTTTTACATAATGCACTTGCCCCTCTCAGAGGCATAGCAATGGGGGTTGGAAAAAAGGCTATCAATATCAGAGAAACCTGTTAAATGAATAAATGAATGGAAGTCTAGGAAATTACTGTGTCATGCCGCCATGATTAGCTTGGTAATGACTGAACAAGAGCTTGTCTGAAACTTTAATTTCATGTGAGCAGGCTAAAATAGATTGTCTGCAAAAGAAAAAAAAGTGTGTGTGTGTCGATGAGAAATCATCGATCCTTACCTTTTGCTACACAGTTCCCATTGATCTCTTTAAAGTTACGGTCACAAGTGCACTTATAGGATCCCTTAGTGTTTGTGCAATAATGGGAACAAGAGCCAAATTGCAGGCACTCATCAATTTCTGAAAAAAAAAGAGAGTGATGATATTGGATTATTTGTTTATGAGGATTAAAGGTGTAAACTAATGTTAGCAATTAATATTAGTAACCAATGTTACACTAATGTTTAATTTAGTTTTCTTAAATTATTATTTCATGTCAAATGGATCATTCCAGCAGTTACTGGCTCTTATAAAAAAGATAGGTAGGTCGCATGGCTGAAGAGCTTCCTCTGCCGTTGGTTGCTTAATCGCTGTTTGGGATTGAGGACAAGCATGGTCAAATTCAACAGGCACACACATGACATGTTGGGATTGTGTGTGTGTGTGTGTGCGTGCGTGTGTGTGTGTGCGTGTGTGTGTGTGTGTGCGTGTGTGTGTGCGCGTGTGTGTGTGTGTGCATGTGTGTATGTGCGTATCAGCCTCTGGTTATCAACTCAGGGCGACTTGCACACGTAGCACTGAGCTGGTGGCTGGTGGAGTCTAGCAGCATACCTTCACACTGCCTGCTGCTATGATTCCTCACAAAGCCAGGCTTGCACTGGCAAATTGCATTGGTGTTTGTCTGATTGCAAACAGCCTCCTCCCCACACGGGTTGTTCCTCTTCCCGCATAGATCTCCGCTTGAGACTGCAAGGCAAAGGCAAAGTGGTGGGTGGGTGGATTGGGTTGGGTTGTGTTGGCTGGGTAAGGGAGGGGGGGGGGGGTCTTTGATAGCCGGAAACACAGAAACATGCTCTCCCCCCAGCCTCTATCAGTGAGGGGCCTACACCGCTGCTTTGATGCCTCGCGCCAAGTACAAAGCGAATGCAAATGGAATATTTATCTCCGCGTGGAAAGGAGGAAAGAATGGAGGTAAAAACAACAAGAGAGGGGGGAAAAACAGGGAAATACAGACGCTGGGTTTGAGTGAACAGCAAGGAGTGATGTGGCAGAGTGGTGGCTGATGAGGAGAGTGATTTATTCACACAGGCAGCTCGGTACAAATGTGCTGTAAATAATATTCTTTTGGAGACTGCCGTCTGTTTGTGCATGTGTATGTGCACACACACACACACACACACACCCTCCCACACACTAACTAACACACACACATTAACTAAGACACACACACACACACACTGACTTACTGGCCTTGCAGTCTCTTTCGTCTGATCCATCTCCACAGTCATCAAACAAATCACACTGGAGCTGCAGGGGGACACAGCGCTGGTTGGCGCATGTAAACTCCGTCTTTCCACACGGTTTGGGTCGGCCCGATATCACCTCTGGGTTTCGGCCAGTCCGGTACAGGACATCCAACATCCAATATCCAACACAGGAGCCAACCCGTGTGCCATATCAAACAGAAAAGCCATCCAATAGCCAAGCGTCCAGGCCAAATCCGACCACACAAAGTCAAAAGGCAGGAAAAAAGGAAACTGGTCAGCAAATGATATAAATAAATAAACAAACAAACAAATAGATAAACTAATATTTAAAAAAACAACTGAAACTCAGCATGTTGAGAGTAACTTTTCAGCCTTCAGTAATTAGCACCAAGCTCATTTTACAATCCAATCCTTGAGCCACACGCCAGGCCACAAACTTTCCACTTTCAGCGTTTTCATTTTGCGCTCACCACATTCGTCCTCGTCGGAGTTATCGCCACAGTTGTCCACTTTGTTGCAGACCTGGTCCAGGCGCAGGCACACGCGTCCGTTCCTGCACTTGTAAGGCCTGGTAGGGGGGCACGGAAGTTTTGCTGGACAGAGAACAAGCACAATACAGACACGTCTCATCACTGATCAAAAAGAGCTGAGACGAATGCGTGACTATTATAAATAAACTCTTAGAAACGATCACCCCTCGAGTTGCAAGTTGCACACTCTACAAGGCTTGGCTGTCAGTGCCAAAGATTTAAGTTCTCATTAAGTGATCTTTTAGAGCCAACGCGTGAAGTATGTTATTTAAGTGCTAATTGTCGGCAATTATCTATTTTTTCCCTCTCCGACGTTATAAAGTTTATAATTGGCGCTCGGAGCTCTCACCACACATGTCCGAGCTCTCGTCTGAGTTATCTCCGCAGTCGTCCTCTCCGTCACACACCCATGCGTGCAGCTTACACAGCGTGTTGTTACAAATGAACTCGTCCGGCCGGCAGAAGAAAGCACCTGAAATCGCATGTGTTGGGAAGGCAGAGACAAAAATAAGCTTTTAATATCTTGGGCAAAATGAAATGAAAAAGACATCAAATATACTTTTTTTATGTCTGCTAGATAACAACCTCCAAGCTCATAACTCAAGGTTAGAGGTGATTGGGTAATAAAGTTGGTATATTCTAAGGATTGAAACTCTTTGAATGTTTTTTTTTCTTGTTCTGATACTCTGAAAGTCATTTATGAAACATGAATAAAGAAAGTAATTTTCATTCAGATCTGATATCCTCTCTATCCTGGAAGCACGGCATTCACATACAAAAGCATGTACTGAGAACAAATGTGTTTGAAGAGACATTTCTTGATTTTCCCAGGAGACGATAACCCACAACAACAATGTAACATAGTAAATGAACACCCCAATTAGAGTTTAATTGCACTGCTAGAATACCCTGTTCACAGTTTTCTTCATCGCTGTGATCCACACAGTCAAAGACGTCATCGCAGCGCCACCTCTTCGGAATACAGTGGGCATGATTCCGACACAGGAACTCGTCCTCCTTGCACTCCTTCACGCAATCCATCTGTTTTTTTTTTTTGTTTCACACACAACAACAAACTTCAAACGACCCCACTCTGAGCACAGACCAGTGTTCCGCAGCACACTGGCCTACATAATGATGTCTCCATGGAGACACGCTAGATAGAGCAACGTCCTTTTAACTAACACAAAACAAGAACAAACATGACATATATGAAATACATAACAGTTTTGCCTGTATTTTACTCCTACTGAAATATGAATATCTAAAACTGTCTAATACAGGGTTTAAATAATGTTTTTTCAGTTACTAACACAAGTAGCCTAACCAGTTTTCAGTGCCCTAGTTTTCAGTTATCAGAATGATATGACTTTAGTAAGTTTAACAATATTTAAAAGCATAGATGCACTGACATAGCAGCTTTATGCATCTATGTGGGATATAGCATACTGTCTTTTATCCTTCAATGTGATGTTCTGTCCTTCCCTACTACACTGTAGACTGCTGTTGAGGTAAGATAAAGGGTGAGGTATGACACACTTCAGCCACTGACCTCATCAGATCCGTCCAGACAGTTGTCATGTCCATCACACCGCAGGCTGGCTAGCACACACCCCCCACTGGCGCACACATACTCGTTCAGGGAACAGGAGGGAACCACTGGCCCAGGCACAGAGAGAGAGAAAACACAAGCAGCGTCAGAACACACACACACACACACACACACACACACACACACACACACATACACACACACAAACACACAGAAACACACACAGACATACTCACACACAGACACACACTGGCTCACGCTTAACACTTTAGAGGGGAAGCCATGAGGCTGGACATACAGTAGGTTTGGAAAAGAAGCATGGCAAATGAAGCACTGCTAGTGCTACTTCAGGTCATAATCTGTACTTTTACAAGAAATGGGTTTGGATGGGAGTTTTAAATGGATGGACGACAAATGGAGTCTTACATCAAATTGTGTCACATGCATACAGAATGACACAATTTCTCTACAAAGGCAAGGCTAGCTTATTAATATAGCACATTTCATACACAGGGGCAATTCAATGTGCTGTACATAAACAAAAGCAAAGAATAATAGTAAATAAACACATGAAAGGGAAATTAAACCATTGTTTAGTAAATTAGAAATGAACAATAAAAAAATAAAAAGTGGAATAACTAAAAGACATTAAAAAACAGAGTGCATCTGAAGAGAAAGTGCATTTGATCAGTTAGCAGAAAGAATCTGAGAACAGTTTAGTCTTAAAGGACCAGTATGTAGGAAATAATGGAAAATAAACTGTAACTATTGCAAAAATGATCACCATATGTCAGAGAGTAAGGAAACACAATGAATTGAAGTAATGGCTTATTTGACAACATTACTATAACCCGTAAAACCCCTCTCTTGGAATTTTCATTTATGTTTTGAACGATTAATTCTAGAATAGAGTATTAATAATGGGCTGGCGTGTCCTTCTATTAGTGTTGCCAAATTAGCAAAGGCCAACTGTCAACTTGCTGTCAATTGTAGTCATGAACGCCTACGAGAGGCAGGCACATTTCCAAAATTAAAACAAAAAACAAATGAAGTGGACATCGGAGGAGCTTCCTGAGATGGTCACGTCTTCGTCAAACGAAGAATATCAAGTCTGACGCAGAGCTGGCCATATTTCTCCACAACAGGTAGTCTAGGCTAAACTTCATCTGCATCGCTAACTTCAGCTAAATATTGTAGCGACCACCTGTCAATCAGGGAGTGCCCGCGCTATGCATAACCCCGGGCACGCTCATGGTTGGCAGCCTGGCAAGAGGGGGGCGGGACCCCCGGGGAATATAGGCTACTATTCGAGAAAGTTCTGCCTCTTTCGGTTCTGGGCCTGACACGGCCCGCTGTGTTATATGCTGCATTGTGTGCTTCGTGACAATAAACCAGTTCATGAAACTCTGGCTCATAGTGAAACGCTACAGTACTGTATGTTACGTTGGTTAGAGAGGTATTTTTTGTTTTCACGGTTTCCGTAATGTGTAGCTGGGTCATGGTTGGAGAAACGTTAAAGCAGCTGCAGGTCAACTAACGTTAGCTAAGTCTTCATTACATCTGGCAACCCAGAAGAGGCTCGCGTCTGGTAGTCTTGAGAACGTTCACCAGTGTTTTTGGCCTACAGAACGTTTGGTAACAATCCTACAAATCGCTCCTTTAAGTAGTCTTAATTTGAAATTGGAGACAGTTGGGACATTATTACTGTAATGCCTTCCGGAAGTTGGTTCTCGAGCTGTACTGCATAGCTGCACTGTAAACTGACATCAAGTTTAGTTTCTGTCTCTTTACAGCTGGAGGCTACAGATGTTGGGTTCAGTGGTTGTGGTTGTGTTTGATTTGATAAATTTTGGAAAAATATCCAAATTTATTAGTTCATTAGAGAGAGTAGGAACTAATACATGAGTTAATTTATTAGAGAGTTCAGGTGCTAACTGTGCATTGGGATTTGTTAACTTCTCCACAGTTAAAAATAGCACACACGTGTGATTGTCTGTGCCTGTCTTGAATTTAATGTAGCAATATCATCCTTAATATTTGCAATTCTGAATCAAAATCATCCGGTACAACAGTAGACTTTGGGGTCTGTGAAAGTGATTGCTCAAACAGAGGACTTGTGTAACCATTTATGATTCTCCTTCTTTTCCTTCTTTACCATCATAGCTCTGTTCTGAATGTTTGGGGGCACAGACACATCAAAGAACACACATAAAGCAATTCATATGAATAAATGCAATTCTATTGCTCTCCTCTGAGCAGACAACATATCTCTACATATCTGTACATGTGTTGGCCTAAGTATGCATGTGTGTGTGTGTGTGCCTCTATGTGTGTCTCTGTGTGTGAGTGTGTATGTATGTGCCTGTGTGTGTGTGTGTGTGTGTGTGTGTGTGTGTGTGTGTTTGTGTGTGTGTGCGCCTATCAAAATCATTGTTTGAGAGACCATTTGCAGATAACAAATACCGGTACTGGCTGATAGGCTAAGAGCTATTCTGTTTTTTACCAACTACATCACTCCTGCATTTCTCTGTGTGTCAAATAACCATGGGTAGAATCCTGAAATCAAATAATCCACACTAAAGACCTTTAGACAGAAAGGTCACTGTCTACTAACTGGACCTGTGCTAGCTGTCAGTCATGCTGTCAGATAGAATGGAGAAAACGTGTGTCTCGCATGCTCTGACAGTCACGAGGTAGAGAGCCCTCCCTAGCCTAACTTTCAGCCTTGATAACTCACACGGCCACTCAGTAGTTCTCCAAAAGTGAGCTAGCTGATGAACAGCAACTTCAGACTTCTCTCCTTGTTAGCATACGGCAGAAAGAAGGTTAGGAAACTGCCAAGGCTAATTCAGCTCTCGGTTGGTGTGGTGGGAACTTCTAGAGTCTCTTTTTTCTTCCTCGTTCTCGGCACTCATTACAGGAGGCTGACAGTGGGAAGTCGAGAGTGCTTCCATGACTTTCGATAATCTCTCTGCACGCCAAAAGCACTGTATTTCTCAACTCACTGTATCACTCAAACTCATTATTCACAAGTTCACACTTTCACAGGGGGCATCTGTTCACATACACCATTTCATTACGCCATCAAACTGTTCCTTCCGAGCAAGGAGAGAAGAGAGACGATGCTAGAAAGCTGTACAGTCTCTAAATGTCTGGTCAGCGGCTGGCTTTAATGACGATCATTTTGTCACAACAAAAAAGATTATTATCACCACCTTACCTTGAGCCTGACCTGTCTCAGTCACACAGACACACACACAGACACAGATACACACACAGACACACACACAGACACACACACTCACACACACACACACCTGTCTCTGTCTCCTGGCAGTCCCTCTCATCCTCGCCGGTCTTGCAGTCCTCCTGGCCATCACAGAGCCACTTGAGGGAGATGCACAGGTTGTTGTGGCACTGGAACTGGTCCTCAGCACAGCGCGTCTCACAGTCCTTCTGCTCAACGCCAGCAAGGAGAGAAGGGAGCACAGATAGCAGCTCAGCCATGTAAGACACATACACCGTTGACCAACCGACTGAGAGACTGAGGGCCAGATGTACAAACGGTTTTGCGCCCACTTCAGACGTATTTGATTTGCAACGTACACGTAAAAACATGGCAAGGTATGTACAAACAGGCCGCACTGAGGAAAAAGCGCAGACTGCCTGTCACGGGAGCTGCGAATGGCTATTTGCGCTTTTCCGTGTCATGCATATGCATTCATAGAAGGGTCAGGTGTAAGTGGGAGTATCACACAAACATAGGGGAGGAGAAGTGCTAATAGCGATTTATTAGGTATTCCGCCATATTTATGAAAACAGCGCAAGTCTGTTTTGCCGTGAAAGACTTGCGCCTGTTAAAAGCAGGTGTAATCCAAATCACTGTTAAATGCATCAATTAGAGAAACTTTTAGAGACAGCTGAATCAGTATTCAGAGCATCAGTTTTCTTCATTGTACTATGTCAAAAGCAACCTTAACTTTTGTTTTCCTTTCTAATATTGTATTTTCACTTTCACGACATACACTTCCCAATCTGCTAGACTGGTATTAAGTCATAGCTCTAGTCTACGTGCAGTAAATAATTCCAGTAGACCTACTCTGTATGTTGCTGCTCGTTGACATCTTATTATCATGTATGATCGCTGAAGTTTGATTCTTTTTAATGTCGCAATTGGTTAACTCTATTCAACTGCGCTTGTGGTTCAGCTGTGGGCACGCAATTAGCATTGTAGAGGGGGCGGGGACGGATGGTGATGAGCGCTGTTTACGTAATGAAGTGACAGCTTAGTAAATCCCCCGCAATATGGCAAAGCACAGCGTTCGCTATCTGCGCATAGAAAAACTCAGTATTAGCGCTTTCCCTGAACATCCGGCCCTGAGTACGTAATTGAGTGAAAAGATAACTGATTGATTGATTGATTATTCAAATTATTCTGCTGTTGTCAGTGCAATCATCTAGCAAATACTTAGCACTATATAAATATTATCCTCAGGCTGCCTGAAAGCAAACGGAAGGAAAACGGGTCATCCTATTTAGCATGTGTTATATATCACTCGATTATGATACTGATAAGACACTATCCATATGTGTGCTTTAGAGTCTGCCCAGCGTTTCTGCTGCCCTAAGCTCTGGATTGTCCATTCAGCAGATGCTTTTATCTAAAGTAACCCAGCATGTGATGAAGATATATATATATATATATATATATATATATTTTATGAGCGACTGAGCTCCTGGGGAATTGACTGGATGACCTTGGCGTTCCAATCAGCGCAGCCCACACCAGTAGGGTGGCCTGAGTGATTTTCATGGAATGCGGTGGCAAAACTGCCTGAATCAGTTTTGACCTTTATCTTCTCCACAGCCTGAGGAGGAGTGATAAGTGCATATATCTGCAGTCTGTCCAATAAAATGCTTTGGTTCCCATAACGACCCGGAAGACTCACTTTTTACACCTGCATTCTCAGTGCAGGCTGGCTGTTTATTGTCTCCGTAATAACACGGATTGCAGTCCTCGCCGCAGATCATGCCGTTTTGTATGACAGCGCTTTGTCAGATCATGTTTAATAGGATGTCCTTGTTAATAACGCATAAGGCGAGCTGGGATTTTACCCCCCCCCCCCCCACTAACTACACAGGCAGAGGTAGGTCTGTGGAGAAAGCACTGTGTGAGCTAGCAGAACGAGATGTCTGCCTGTGCAAACCACAAAAGCAGCCTAATCCTACTTTGAATCTACGGGTCAACGGAATCATGTTGACTCAGCGAAATATTCTAATAAAGAAAATCAAAGTGAAAGTCAAAAAAATATCTCACGGTGTAAAACACTTTTCTCCACTTTGTATCCACTTAGTGTAAAACTGCACTTCTTAACAGTCAGTGACATTGAGAGAATGTGCAATAGGACATTTTATACAAACACAATGATATGCTTTCGCCTCAGACAGTGCTGTATGGATGCAGCCCTTTAGCACCTGTGCACGTGTTCATTAATGAGGTATTGATGAAGAAATACTGACTAGATACTGAATACATACTGGCACACCGGCATTAGTACATTACTACTGTTTTTTTCTTGTGAATTTAAGAGCCTTAAAAATGCCTCTCTAGATTATATAACACTTTTTACATGTGTCTATATTCCTCAGCTCAGCACACACATAAACACTGAGAGTTAGTCATCAAAAACAGACCCAAATGTGAACTGACCTCATCCGAATTATCGACACAGTCATAGTCACCATCACAACGGAAGCGTGCTGAGATGCAATCGCTGTTAGCACAGGCAAAGTCCTTATGGTTACAGGTCACTGGCTCTGTGAGAGAGAGAGAGAGAGAGAGAGACAGAGAGAGAGAGAGAGAGAGAGAGAGAGAGAGAAAGAGAGAGAGAGAGAGAATGAGAGAGAGAGAGAGAGAGAGAGACCAGACAGCTCAACAGCAGACACAACAAACTTGACCGAAAAAACATGTCCAGCTCATCAGACTGCCCCGCTGTGTGGTGAATAACAGTTGAACAGAAAAATACAATATAAATGAGTAAATAAATAAATATCACAAGGAGCTGCCCATATTCCCCGGAGCTTTCTACCCAGGCCCTTCTGCAGAGCGCACATAAGATTAACTTTCATAGTTACTTTCTAGAGTTCAGGGCGTTAGCCACGGGGGCTGTCAAATTAAGTCTCCACAGCCACAGAATCATCGCTACGCTTTGAGAGACTCGGAGTGCAAGTCCTTCAAGCCACACCGGGACGAGCCAATCACTGACAGCGCCTGACATTTCCAGGGAAGAGAAGTGAAGATTTCAGCCGTTGTTTTTTTTAACCTCACAACGGAGAGATGACAGAGCAGTCATTATAAAGTTACACAATCGAGAACGAGACGAGAGGAGGAAATGACACCACGGGAAAGTTGCAGACTAAAAGTTCTAACAGAAAATAGTTTGACTAATGCTCTTCAACTTTAACATGAATAAAAGTTCTTTATGTTTCAAGTGTAGTCACAGGCTGTAAACATAACATAAAAGGGGTTGGCAGGTACCAGTAAATACAGGAGACGCCAAAGCTTTCATTTTGTAATCGTGAAACATTTGTTTCTCAACCTCATCATGTTTTGTTTTTAAGGGTATCAAAACGTTTCACATAAGATCATAATGGGAGGCACAGACAGCACTGGACACCTTTGATCATTGTAAGTTTGCTTAAAATAATAAATAAAAAAAGATTCATGGGAGACACAAATGAAACAAATAAGTAAGCCATCTTCAAACGGCTGGCAAGCGAGGAGAACTCGCATGCACCCACACACACCCACGCACACCCACACACACACACATACATACACGCACACACAAACACATACACACACACACACTCACACACCCACACACACACACACACACAGAAACACACACATACACTCACACACACCTACACACTCACACAAGCACACACTCACACACACCTACATAACCAAACGCACGCACACACACACATGCACACATACACGCACCCTCACACACTTGCAAACACACCAGAGTGAGTAGAATGAGGATGTAAGACACAGGAGCGTAACTCACTGCAGTTCTCCTCGTCTGAGTTGTCTCCGCAGTCGTTCTGGCTGTCGCACCTCCAGTGGTCCGGGATGCAGTTGTTGTTCTCGCAGCGGAACTCGTGAGGTCCGCACGTTTTCTCATCTGCGCGCACGTTGGGGTTGTTTTGATCAGTGACAAATAAGCACACACACACACACACACACACACACACACACACACAGAAAAAGATACAGAGGGAGAGTTAGACT